>NW_009952366.1:4433956-4507424 GCF_000747805.2 Chaetura pelagica | reverse complement strand
CTTTGTTTTTTTTTTTTTTTTTGCTTTTTTGCTTTTTTTTTTTTTAACTTGTACCTGGTAACAGAGAGGAATTTGTCCTGCCTGAGATCCCAGCAAGACTGCTGACCTTCTGTACTCAAGCACATAATCTGCCAGCCATTTCTGTGTCATAGTTGTGGAAACAACTCCCAGTGCATTCTGTAGTCATATGCTTTGACTGATAAGATTATAGGAATCAATCTTTCTGAAAGCAATGTCCAAAGGCTGTCTTTAGGACTGTTTCTCATTCACAAGAACAAACTCTATCTCACCAGTATATAAAAAAAAAGTCTAGAGTGTCCCCAAGTACTTATTCCTTCCAACTGAAATCCATTACACATGTTAACCACACCTGGGGAAAATTGTCATTAAAACGTCATTAAAATGTGGCCTGTGAGATGGGACTGTGTGGTGGGTTCATGCCCAGTAAGATTCCAGGTGCCCACCAAATGTGCTACCACTGCCCTCTTCAGCTGAACAGAGAAGACAATGAAAGAGTTTTTGGTGAAGATAAGAACAGGGAGAGATCACTCACTAATTACTGTCAAGGGCAAAACAGACTTGACTTAGGGAAATTAATTTCATTCATTACCAATAAAATCAGATTAGGATAATGAGAAATAAAACCAAATCTTAAAACCACCTCCCCCAACTCGTCCCTTCTCCCAGGGCTCAACTTCACTTCTAAATTTCTCTACCTCCTCCCCACCAGCAGCACAGAGGTATGGAGAACAGGGGTTTCAATCAGTTCACCACATGTCTCTGCTGCTCCTTCCTCCTCAGGGCAAGGACTCCTCACACTTTTCCTCTGCTTCAGGATGGGGTGCAATGTGAGTCCTTCCCATGGCTGCAGTTCTTCATGAACTACTCCCGTGTAGGTCCCTTCCATGGGGTAAAGTTCTTCAGGAACAGACTGTTCCGATGTGGATCCCCCACAAGGTCACAAGTCCTGCCAGAAGACCTGCTCCAGCCTGAGCTCCTCTGTCTCCACAGGTCCTGCCAAGAGCCTGTTCCAGTGTGGGCTCTTCAAAAGTTCACAGTCTCTGTTGGTCATCCACCTGCTTCATTGTGGGGTCCTCCACAAGTTGCAGGCAGACAACCTGCCTCACTGTGGTCTTCACCATAGGCTGCAGGAGAATTTCTCTTTCAGCACCTGGAATCTCTTTTCCCCTTCTTTCTTCACAGACTTCGGTGTCTCCAGAGTGTTTCTTTCACATATTGTCCCTTCTCTCTCCAGCTGCTTTTGCCCAGCAGTTTTTTCCCCTTCTTAAATACCTTATCCCAGAGGCATTACCACCTCTGATGAGTTCAGCCTTGGCCAGTAGCAGGCCCATCTTGGAGCCACTTGGCATTGGCTCTGTTTGACAAGGAGGGGAGCTTCTCGCAGCTTCTCAAAGAAGCCACCCCGATAGGCCCCCTGCTACCAAAACCAATTCAGCCCAAAACTGATCTTGCCTCTGCAACTGAAAATCTTTTGTATCTGCCCTTCAGTCATTAGAAAGTAATTCCAGATCACTGCTGCCTTCACAGAGACTGGAATTTGTTCTTCTTTGTCAAGTCACTCTTTTAAACTAATATAGTTAGACAAGTTTTTAGAGTAAACATTCTTTTTTGTCAGTGTCAGGAGATTTTTAAAAGCTGCCTTGTCACTTGTCTAAATGTGGCAGCATGATGGCTGTAGGGATGCTGCCTCTCTGCAGCTCTTGTACTGCCTTTTATTTCTACTGCAAGAAAGTTGATGGATAAAAAAGAGCTGGGAAGGACTAAGCTGTGCTGGAGATACAGGGCTTTCCATTGAAAGTAAACTGCTCTGTTGTCAGGGTTGCATTACATTAATTATGTGGGAGGGAGTAGTCAAAGTCATCTGAGAAACTTGGGAAACACTCTTGTAGTATATGAGCAAATTAAGCATTTTGTAAGGCCTGGATAAAACTTGGAGGCTGCCTAAACTGAATGTTATCTGTATTAAAGTAATATTATTTTTTTTTGCAAAAGCTAGTTACAAAACCGTAAGTTCCCACACAATGAAGCATTCCATCTTGTTGTAGGACAAACTGCAAGGCAAACATAGAAATCACTGAAGTGAATTAGACTGGAAACTATCTTCTACAGAGGCCAAATCTTCTCACATATTTCTACCCTACCAGACAGAGCTAAGCCCTGACCCTCCACTTGCAGTCTCTCAATGAAGCTGAAGTAAGCCTTAAATAGGCTGCTAGATTTTCCATTTAATATGTGATTTCCTTTCAATTCAGAGATGTGGGGTTTGTGGCTAAAATATGAGGACATTACTTATTTCTATATTTTCCATACATTTTTAGTAGGAGCCAAAGAATTTGAGACTGGAGTATGGGCAATCCTCCAGCCTCCTGCACCCTGCTATGTTCAGTCCACCCCTCACGACCTCCAGCTACAACCACCTCACAGCAGCAGGGATAGCAAGGGGACTCAAGAAAGTGGACAGGCTCTGGGAACAAGAAACATGTTGATAGGTGCTCAGGGCAGTACTTGGGTGGCAACAGCTGAGAATGAGTAGGAGAGAGGAGTGGGTCCAGGTGAGGGCTGGGTCTGAGCAGCCTCATTGCAGCCCAGTGGCCTCTGGCCAGGCTGATCACCAGGCTCGGCTGCATCCACTGCCCAGAGCTGGGGCTGGCTGCAAATCCAGCTGCCCTTGAGTTGCATTTTAGCTTGCCTGAGCATAAAAACCCACACAAAGCTATTGCTGCAACCTGGTTACACACCAATTTCTGTCTCATAAAAAAGAAGTGGGAGGATTTTTCTATTATTCCAGTACCTGAAGGGAGACTACAGGAAATCTGGGGAGGGACATTTCACAAGGTCATGTAGCAAGAGGACAAGGGCTAATGGCTTTAAACTAGAAGAGGGTAGATTTAGGTCAGACATTAGGAAGAAATTCTTAATTGTGAGTGTGGTGCAACACTGGAACATGTTGCCCAGGGAAGCTGCGGATGCCGCATCCCTGGAAGTGTTTAAGGCCAGGTTGGATGGGGCTTTGGGCAACCTGGTCTATTGGAAGGTGTCCCTGCTCATGTCAGGGAGGTTGGAACTAGATGATCTTTAAAGCCCCTTCCAACCGAAGCCATTCAGTGAATCTAAGACTTATCAAGGAAAGATTATTAAAGTCTGTGATAAAGTGCTAAGAAACCCAGATATAAACTCCCTCAAAAATAATAGTAACTTCATTCTTCATTTTGAGTGTTTGTATAGTGCAGCCTTGTGTAATGTTGCAGGCTATAGTCCTAAATGTTGTAATCTTAACAATACACCAGCATGTGTTTTTAAATGTAATGCATTTTTATGTCCTGTTTGCATTGGACCCACTACTGGAGGTCTCTGCAGGACATTCTGTTTACAAAAGAGATTACCAAAAATAAAAAATACTAAACAAACTGGTGTAAGTTACAGAACCTAGAGTAGGAATGCCTCACTCCGGAAGTTTTTGCCACAAGTCCAGATATAAACAAGGCCAAAAGAACTTGGTATATATCAAGTTATTTTCATATTGTCTCAGTAAGACAGGAGCTCAACAGCTCTCCTGGCCTTATTTTATAGGCTGTAACCTGGAACTGGTTTAAATCAGCTTTCATTCTGTTCATAGCTCATGAAACAGCTACATTGAGGTGGAAAATTTTTGTGTTGAGTTCTTTACCCTCTAGACACCAAAATCTCCTCTTACAAAAAGCTGTTCTTGCTTATGAATCATTTGTCTCTACCCTTCTACAAGCCTAGAAAGAAGAGGCAGCTTTTGAAAATGTAGCCCCTTCCTATGTCATCAGTGATGCACCAAGCTCTGGCTCTTGCACAGACTTAAAATTATACATATAATTGTGAAGAACACTTAAATTTTTTTCTGTCTCTTCCTCTCCAGCTCACTCATGTCTCCACTTCCCCCAAATTTCCAGCTTATTGCACCACAAAATTGCAGTTGCTTAAGTGCTGCATTTGCTTTATTGTTGGTTTCCTCCAACCCAACAAAATCTGTTTAGTTATATGCTCAAGCTTAAACTTTCCTGGGCTGTGAAAGTGTCCCATCTGTGATCCAGGGCACTGCTGAACACTTATTGCTTTTCACCTTATTACTTATCTCTGCTGTAAGTAATTTGGGCTCCTCTTGATAAAGTCCACAGCTTATATTAAAGTAGTGCATAGTAGTCCCAGTCAACATCAAGCTCCTTTCAGGCTAGATGCTGTTAAACTAAATAGGCTGTAGCTATAGGGCACAGGAAAGTGCAAGGAACTTGGAGACAGTATAGCTTTGTCAATGTGCCATTTGCCTGTATTAATTAGCTTCCACAGCAACTTTAATGGTCAAACACCGTGCTGGTGTTGCCATACAGATTCAGGTTTTGGGGCACGTACCAGAACCCTCGAGGACCCTGAACTAGTGCACCATGACAGTCAGCATTTTGATAGAATCAATCCCTACCCCAAAACTGTTTACAGTCTGAATAGGCAAGACAGACAAAGAGTACATGGAGAACAAAGGCACAAAAAGGGCAACATCTACAGCCACAGCCACATGCCTGTTCCTGAGACTGAGCCTTTGCACTCGGCTTGGCCAACCACCCATGTTGGCCAAGGAGAACAGGCAGCCATAAGCACACAGAGGAGTTGTGAGACATAACTCAGCCAGGCAAGCTCCCACTCTTCATGATTATATTGTGCAAATAGTCCTGTAAGTGAAGTATGGTTCACATCAACACTTGAAGGAAACAGATATAAGCTCTTCTCATTTCAACAACTCCTAGATATAAGCCTAATTTGAGATAGCTTTGTGCAATAGCAGGTTCAGGATTCCCAGGAGGTTACCTGCCTTCCTGCTTTGCTACAGATCCTGATTACAGTGAAGAAATCCACTACAGTAAGGATGTACCACCCCAGGTAGGTGATGTGCTCTAGTTTATAGGCATAAATTCCTGCAGATAGGAGAATTATTTTGCCCCTCAGCCATAATATATGCTGATATGTGTCCTAACTGGGGTCCACTGTGCTCCTTTCTGATGGCTGTAAAGAGATACTGTGAGTGGATTATAGAATCAGAGATTCTTAGAGTGGTTTAGGTTGGAAGGGACACCAGTGATCACCTAGTTCCAGCCCCCTGCCAGGGGGGCAGGGACACCGCCTACTAGACCGGATTGCCCACAGCCCCATCCAACCTGGCCTTGAATATTTCCAGGGATGGGGCATCTACAACTTCCCTGGGCAACCTGTTCCAGTGTCTCACCACTCTCACACTGAAGAATTTCTTCCTAATCTCTAACCCAAATCTACTCTCTTTCAACATAAAACTGTTACTCATCCTATCACTACAAACGCTTGTAAAAAGTCTCTTTCCAGGTCCCCTTCAGGTACTGGAAAGATTCTATGCTGGCTGACAACATTGTAGTGGCAGATGAATACTATGATAATCACAAAGTATTGGTTAACCACCACTCTGTTACCTTGCCTAGCTGAAAAAGTATTAACTCTCCTCCTCAGATTAAGGATCAAATTTTACTGCAGCCAAACTCCCTAGTTTTGTGCTGCTCCAGACAGGACTCTGACCTGAACCTGTCCCTATAGATGTTTTCCTGAAAGGTTTAGGATAATACAAACATATGAAGATTATACTTCATTTAGGAAAAATCGTCCACTGAAAGTAGGTGTTCAGTTCATCTTCAAGAAACGTAAACCACAGATCAACTGAGCTTAACAGTTCTCATTTATTACCATATAACAATTAGCACTGTGCAACATGACCAACCACATCACTGGGATTTTTCACTGTGACCGGAAAATCTTTTTGTAAGGCTCTAATCAATAGTTATCCACAAACAAATATGTATTAATTAAATTTTAAAAAGAAGGAGAAGGAGAAAAGAAAAAGAAAGAAAAAGAAAAAGGAAAAGAAAAAAAGAAAGAAAAGAAAAAGAAAAAGAAAAAAAAAAGAAAAAGGAAAGAAAAATAAAAAATTATTTGAGAAAGCAAAATACTAATTTTTTTTTTTGAAAAAAAATTGCTCAATTCAGGTTATATGTAGCAGGAGAAGAAACAAGGGCTGTTTACTGCAGTACACACATCACAAAAGCTTACTCAGCTGACCTCTGGTTTCTCTGTTTGGACAAATGGTCCACTGGGTACAGTTAAAATGCAAAGGAGAATATAAAAAAATGCAATCTTGTGTGGGTGAATAAGCCATTTCTTTGAAACTTGAATCTGACACATATTTTATAGCTCAACAGGAGCAAAAATCAATTCTCAGATTACTCTTCTTTCTACCTTTGGATGAACTTGAAAGGAGAGCTGACATCAGCATGTACAGACAGGTCCACAACAGTGTCTGGGCCATTTGCATTTCCAGGAATAGGCAAAAACAACTGACACAGAAACATCCTGGCAAACACAGCCAGAACATTGCCTCCATTTTCTTACTTCTCAAGGAACTGACCTCTGGGAGACAATTACTGCTTCATAAAGCTCCCAACTGAGTAATTGTCCCCTGTGAAACTTCAACCACAGATTCCAAGAAGAACAGAGAATGTGGCTCTGCCTCCCACGTCAGCAGCTCCAAGATCAGAGAAGTAGAGAGACGTGTGTTATTCCTCCCCTCCTCACCTCCCCTCCAGCCAGCAAACCTTCCCTCTGTGTTTGCCAAGTGGGAGAAGAAGGAGGAGAGGGAGGTGCAAAAACAAGAGCACTTCATTGTTTTCCCAGAGAAATACCCCAGTGGATTAAGGCCACTGGATCACTGCTCCAGCAAAACCTGAGGCTAGTATCTTAAAGTGTTAAACCATGTGGCCAGCTTTGCAGGTGGACCCCGAGGTTCTGCTGACACCCCAGGAAGCAACATTGAGGACATGGTCTAGCATGTTGCTTCATAAAGAGCGGCAGAATCCACTGGCAAGGGCACCTCATCATCTACCCTTGGCCATGTGACACTGAGAGCAGGCTCCTGTCCTTACCCATCCTATGGGCCGTATGTTCAGGAACCACACCTACTCTCCAGACCCAAGCCCTTATAGAAAATGTTCATGTGCCTGAAGGCTTTTGAAGACTGCAGGGCAGAAATTTTTGGTAAGAAAAAAAAAAAAAAAAAAAAAAAAAGTTAAAAAGTTTATTCACAGTTGTTCCTGTTTAACTGAAAAATAAATGTATAGTGTCAGGCTCTTCCCACTGCTTCTTTTTCTGCTTTGAGTAATATGCAAGCTGAATTCAACATTAGTGATCCTCTTCCTAGTGTTGTAATGAGGTAATGGCTCTTCTAAGCTGTATCTTGTCTGCTCAGATGTAGTTTTTGTTTTTTCCTCTGACTGCACTAGTCACATGAGAATGAAGGACATGAGAATTTAGTAAATCTTTTAGAGGGTGGAATTTGTTTCATCAGTTGACTTTATTCATGCTTTCCAGTCCTAGCTGTATTTAAAATTGGAGTAGCTCTCACTAACAACAGAAATAAAATACGTCCTACAGAACATTCAGTTTATTGATATCTATCACTTTTCACTTATAGTAACAGCGATAGATGAACTGTACAACAGACAGTGAAGAAAAAGAAAGTCTGTCTCCTTCTCTATCCTTGCTCAAATAAGATATATTTAGTATACAGCATCATAAAACTTTGGTTTACGATCTTTATTCAAGCAAAACTCCAATAAAGGCAGATAAATTAAGTTTTCTCAGTTGCTATAAATCAAATGTCATTGATTTATACAGCTCTATCACTTTCCGGTGTCATCGGCTGTGGAGTTTGTTAGTTTTTTAGGTATGCACTCCATCTGTACAGCACATGTGAGTGTTGCTCTGTAAAACACATCTTGCCAGAAACTTTTCTAAGGATTAGGCTGCTGCCCAACCTCTGTAAACCTGTCATCATTTGCCCAGCCTCTCTCACCACCATCCAAAGGGAAATTTTCTTCCCAGGAAGTATAGCACTAATTGCTTGCTCAGAAAAGAAATTAATGATTCAACAATTGTGACCAACAAGCTGCATTTAGGAGATAGCCAATCCTGAGAAATGTCATCTTTGTCAGGCTATAATTTTCCATTCTCTACTTGAGGGCTTTTTGTATTTGCCTGTTTATTTTTTAGTGGTGAAAAAACATAAAATGTCATGTGGCTGTGAAGCTGTGTCACAGGGCAGCTCACTACCCTCCCTGGTGGTGTGGGTGTACTGGAATTGCTCATGCTGGGGGAGCCGTACGTGTCCCAAGGGCACCACTCTGGCAACTGCAGTCCCAGCCCTGCCTCTGCCCCTTGTCGAATCCACATCAGCACCAATTAGAAGCCAGAGCACAGTTTCCATGCCGTGGTATGCCAAAGCTCCGCTTCAAAAAATGTCTCTGCCAAGCAGAGCCGCACTGCTTTGGTGATCCATCACTGTGCACAGTTTCAGGGCAACATCAAGCAAGGAGACACGTTTGGTTTTTGCTGTGTGTTATAACAGTGAGCATGTGGAAAGGAGAAAGGCTTAATTTCTAACAACCTCCTGCATGTGGAAATAACAAAAATGGCAGCTGGTCTCCATCCATGACAGATACATCATTAAACATTAAGATATGTTTATTGAAGAGTTTTTACACCAAATTTAACCAGACCAAAAGGCCCATTGTTAAGGGCTTAGGCATAATCATAAGTCACAGTTTTCTTCCACTTCTCATAAAAGTGAGATAACTGTCTGTTGGCAAATTTATTCTATATAGGCTATTTTATATTGTGATATGTTGATATCTGATCAGTTCAGATCCCATTCTCCTTACAGTGTCAAAGGAGCCTGCAGCCTGGAGCGGCAATGAAGAGAAATGTGTTTTCTTTGGTATGGTCCTTTCAGTCAAGAATTGTTCACCAGTACAACCCTCTTTTTCTTTTTCTTTTTTTCCTGAGATAACCAGCTGCCAAAAGCTGAAGGGAGACAAAGCATAGTGATTTTGTACAACCTAGAAGGAAGACAACATAAAATGTACCTGTGATGAATCAGGTTAAATCTCTCCAAAGATAAGAGAAGTTCCAAGATTTCTTTAGGGTAGTGATAAGTAGGCTATAAGCATCTCCTCGTAATTATTTGGGTGAAGCCAGAGTAGTGTCCCCACCAAAGGCTTTTATGAGCCCATCCAGCTCAATTTTACATGGCAAAACTTCTCTGGTGCTGATTTTTTTATGTATTATAGAAGAGCCAGCAATTTAACTCAATAGGGAGACTAAAGTGAAGAAAGCAAGGAAGAATCACAAACACAGCCAGAACAAGTACTGGAGCTACTCTTTAGAAATGCCTTTAAAGACATTTATGGGATGAAGGCTCCCAGAGGAGAGCTTATAAGTGTCACCAAAAAAGTGGTTTCTAACAAGTTTCTGCTGCATGAGGGGAAATTGGATTTTGCATATGCCTTTTAAATAAACAGGATGGAAACAAAGACACTTTCTTCCACAGCGAGCTACAGTTTATTTTCCTATTGGACCCTATCCAAAAGATATTTCATGTCATGGAAAGATTGCCATTTATTTCAGTTCCAATGGATGTTGTCCATAGGCCCCAGTCAGAGGCTTCCTATTGCACCCATCTCAATGCAACACTTGCAGAGGAAGATGTAGCCTGGCCTTCATCTGCCCCACTGCAGGTCTAGCTTGCACTTAACAGGAATGGCTCCCAGAGCTATAGCAGGGAAACAATGTAATTTCTTACCCATCTTTTGCCCACAGAGATCAATACTTAGTTTCCTTCCAGGCTGTAGTGTGTTCTAAGACAGAGATTTTAAAATCAGTACACCTTTCTGTATCAGTAGCTATAATTTTCTATACACAGCTCTACCCAAGATGTCAAAAAGTGAAGTACTTATGTCTTTCAGCTGAATTCCATTGAATTAAGCCTATGTGCAGGGGCTTTACTATCTAGGTAGAGTATGTAAATAAACAATATATATGAAGTGCATAAAGGAATAATGACAATGTTGAAAATAATTTGCTCCCAGGCTCAGAACTAAGCAAACTAAGAAATGGAGATGGAAAATAATTCCTGGGTTCGACACAGCTTTTACTGGGTATTAGAATCCTAGTAACACCTAGTTAGTGATGTAAAACAAGCAACATGGTGTCTAATTTAGGAAAAGATACCAGATGTGAGGAAAACTGTTGCAGGGAATGTTGTTCAGGAGGAAAGTGTAACACAACCGATGATTTTAAATATTTTTGTGCATGTTTATTTTTTACCTTTAAAGCTAAAGCTAGTAAGTAGCAGGCTTAGCTGTCAGGCCAGCAATGTGCTGAGCAGCTGCAGGGGCAGAGCAGCTCACACCGAGCTCTGTGGACGTCAGGAGATGAGAGCCTGCAGCATGTGAAGCAGGCACATCTCATCACACCAGAGCCTGCTACAGCTCCAAAGGAGCCGCTACATCCCCCACACCTCTGAGCGATGACGTATTTACACAGCGAACCCTCGCAGCTCCAGAGGATATCCCAGGTAAAACCCCATCATTCACACTCTCCTATATATATGCTTCCCAAAGGGGCTGTGAGCTGTTAAAAAGGAAGGACTGGGAATTGCTTATTGTTTTGGAGCAAGACGCTTTTCTTTCCAAACAGCTCTTTTCTAAATATGAGGGCAGACCCATAAACCTCTAGTATTGTGCTGTTCAGCAACAGCTAGGAAATTCAAAGTCCGGGCTGCTCCTAATGTCCCTGGTTGACCCTTTTATGCCCTAGGATTGTAAGAGCTTCAGCTCAGAGCGTGGTCTTGTGTATCATATGTGTCACAGTACTTATCAACAGGGGTGCAAATTCTGTCTGCCTGCAGCACTACTGCTCTGCCCAGTGTGCATCCAGGAGGAACCCGGTCAAAGGCACAAGTGAATGCCAGAATCCTGCCCTGCATGTTGGAGGCTTGCCTTCTCTTTATCCCTTGTCGTATTGGAAGTGGTCTGCACAGACTGATTTCAGCCTTCTTTTATCATGTGACAAGAGACACAGAAATGATCAAAAAACCATAAAGCAAGTGCTTACTAAGATGCCTACTGCAGCTGACCTACATTTCACCCATCTGTTACAAATCTGATTTATGGAAAAAATAAAATGATGACACTTCCTGGAAACCTAAACACTCACAATTTGGCCTAATTTTGTCCAGTCACTTTTCTTTTCTTTTTTATACCTGTCTTTCCTCTTGCTAGCTCAAGATACTTACACATAAGACCTAGAACGATAATGTTCCTAAGCCACAGCTGATTATCTTCTCTGATGTCAGACGTGAGAAACATATAACAGCTTAGAAGTCAGGATAAGAGAATGGTGGAGCAGCAATGAATGGGAGAAATTACAGGCTTTTCTGTCTGATTGCCAGCTAGAAGCCTTAGCAGGTCAGTAATCTGAATGATTATTTATGCAGAGCAGCTTTGCAAGGAATCACACACGTCCTCATGCTAATTTCAGTGTCAGAGGCATATGATGCCCTGTCACATCAGGAGAAGGAGGGGAAGGAGTAGAAGTGCTACAGAGAAGAGTCAGAGAAATGCAGCTCTAATAAAATTCTGCTGCAGAATGCCATCTGGTTTGTGCTGTCATAAATCTGAATGTTGTGGCTAGAAAGACTAAGGGCACACAAACCAAATTTGTAGATACTCTGTTGTTTAAACTACTGAGTAAAGCTGAGGCATTACTGTAACAAAGTTGGATTCTTTTATGGTTAGGACAACTTCTTGAGAATGCATTGCTCTCCTTTAATTGATTCATTACATAATCTCTGTAGGTGACAGGGTTTGTTACAAAGAGCTACCAAAAATATTCACAAAAATGTGCATGCTTTCATTCACTGTGAGTAGGTGATAACTGTGGTATTGTGTTTTCCACTCCTTCTGGTGGGTAGAACTTTTATAAATGGAGCAGTCTGAAGAAATCACCATACTTTGGACTATCTCTTGGGGAAAAGCCAAGAGGGAAGCTGATAATAAAGAGAACTAAAGTACCTGGGAAAAATCTTAATCTTTCCTCTCTGTGTCTTTCAAGTCCTAGATGACTGAACAAAAGTTAATAATAAGGTGCAAGATATTTAATTATTTTATTAAGCATTAAGTATTTTGTAATTAAAATTCCAATTGCTCACAAACTACACTAATGAACAAGAACCTATTAAATGTAGCAAAAAGAGACCAAAAATAAGTCTCTGTTCTATGGAATGCCTAAGACCACCTCTTTATTTCTATTTTTAGTTATTCTCCTGTGCACAAAGTACCTTCTAAGTGTTGAGTATAACACGGATAATCACATCACAAGCAGGCTAATTTGCCTGCTCTGTGACTGAGCTCTTTTGAAAGGGATTTCTGTCTTTTTTCTCTATCTACCGACAACTTGTTCAATGTAACACAAACCAGTTCTATCACAGATACCAATGAACTGTCAGCTTAACATTTGCTTTTGTCAGTATCATTGATGTACAGTTCAGTCACAGAAATGCTGTCGAAAATTCTGATACTTTTGCAGGATTTCAGAAAAAAAAAAAAAAAAAAAGCAATGTTTTTGCAGAACAGTCACTGTTCAAAAAGTGTTGTTGCCCACCTAGAACTGTAATAAGAACTAATGCATAGAGAGCATTCAGCCACTTTAATCAGTGTTAATCATGCAAGGTCCCCCCAAGCTCCCTTTAAAAAAAGCTTTCCTTTTCATATTGTATCAGCTCTCATATTTTGAAGATCGACAGTCTGAAAATCTCTTTTTCAGTCACCAATAAACCTTTTTTTATTTATTTTGTATTATTCACGTTTGTTGGGATAGTAAATAGAATTGATAAGCCTATTAAAGAGCTGCATCTCTAAGCAAGCAAGATGAATAAAAAACATGCAGACCAATGGTAAGATCAGAGCTTGCTCTATGAGACAAAATAATAATGTGTTATATGCACCTTTTAAAGTATAGATAATTGTGTGTAAATGTGCATTAAAATCCACTTGTTCTTTCAAATAGGAAAATTTCAAAATAAGGTCTGCTGAATGAACTGGAGGTGCAAGTCAGTTTCTTCACATGCTGATGGTAGCAAGGTTTTTTCCAAAATCTCATATTGCTTACAAAATCAGTCTCCTTTCTAGATGATCCTTATGACTAATTTGCAGAGTGTAGGGTTAGCGATCAGAAGTTGCCTGTTGCATCCAATGGTTCTACTTAATCAAATTCTTGCATGGCTTTTCTATTCAGTACCCACCACTTTTGCATTTAAGTCCAGGAATCAACTCACTAGGTTTTACTTGCCCGAATGCATCTGGGACAAAGATGTACTCTCTGTTAGGTGGTTCCAGAACTTGGCCACTTCCAGAAATTTGGAAATTGAAGACTGTATGCCTAGCTATACTAGGACTTATATGCAACTGTGGAACTGTGATTTGCCGGTGTCTCTGAATACAGAGAGCTCCTTGTCAAGGCGCAGTGATTAAAAATCAATCAATCAATCAATCACAGAATCACAGAATCCTAGGGGTTGGAAGGGACCTCAAAAGATCATCTAGTCCAACCCCCCTGCCAGAGGAGGGTCACCTAGAGTACATCACACAGGGATGCATCCAGGCAGGTTTTGAATGTCTCCAGTGAATCAATAAATCAGTGTTGACTTCTATGAGAAGTAGATAAAGTATGCTTTGTTTAAACCAGACATGGGGTAAAATTTATCTCTTTACCCTCCCCACACCTTTTGCTCTCACGTAGACCAGTGGGGAGGACCCTGTGAGAGATGGCAGAATGGAGGACAAGTTGTCACAGAGTGCTCAGGGGAAGGTGGGTTGCTGCAGCAGGAAAATGTGGAGAACAGTTTGGGCTCTCTGCTGTAACAACAATCTGAATTTACTGTCTCCTTTGAAATGCATTTTCAAACTGAACAACCTGCAACATCCCCATGAAGTAGTTAGGTTAGCAAGTTAGAAATAGCCATTGATTTTCTGCTGAAATCACACTAGGATGGTCTCCTAGTGTGACAAGCACATAATGAGCTATGACAAAGATAGTTCAAGCTTTTACCTCCTTCTGCAGGACTCATGACCTCAAAGAAAAAGCTTGTCTTGGTATAACAAAGGTAAAGAGCAGGTGCACATATTCTCAATACACATCTATTGGTGTAAAGAACACACTGGAACCACAATAGTATACAAGACCTGACAATATTTACCCAGATATTTCACCTAAAGAGCAGAGAAAAATTAAAGAGATTAATAAAAATATCTTCTAGAATATTTGTTATAGGTTTTCACTGCTAAAAGGTAGAATTTCTCCAGGAGACAATAATGGCAATCACACTGTTTTAAAATCTGAACTTGAAGAGACTGATAGCCACTGAGGAGATCAGGGTTTTACTGATAATTTGTGTTGTGTAGGAGAGAAAGAAACAACAAAACATAAAGAACTCCACCCTGTTCCTTCAAAGAAAGGTAGGCACCTGGGAGGTAGAGTCTGGGCATTGTTGAATGAATGAAAGTTGCTACCCATCACCCTCACTCAGATATCAAAGGCCTAAAGTGTACATAGACATCTAAGTCTATGCTTAATAGGAAAACTATTTCGTATCTCATTTATAACAAATCCCTACATAGGAAGCCTAACTACTAGCACACAAAAGGATCTGCAGTCTGGACCCCTGGACATAGCCTTGTAAGACACTGAAGTCCTTTCACAGAATCACAGATTCACTGAATGGTTGAGACTGGAAGTGACCTCTGGAGATCATCTAGTCCAACCCCCCTGCTAAATTGAATTCCTCTAGAGCAGGCTGTACAGGATCATGTCCAGGTGGGTTTTGAGTATCTCCAGAGAAGGAGACTTCACAGCACCTCCACCAGTACTCTGTCACCTTCAAACTAGGGAAGTTTCTCCTCATGTTCAGATGACACTGCCTGTGTTCCAGTTTGTGCCTGTTGCCCTTGTCCTGTCACTGACAACTACTGAAGGAGTCTGGGCCCATCGTCTTGGCACTCACTCTTTAGATATTTATAAGCATTGCTAAGATGCCCCCTCAGTTATCTCTTCTCCAGGCTAAACAGACAGGTCTTTCAGCCTTTTTGCATAAGAGAGGTGCTCCAGCTAACCATCTTCATAGCCCTTTGCTGGATTATCTCCAGTAGTTTCTTGTATTTCCTTTATTTCTCTGGATCTAGACTTACCCAGTATCCCAGCAGACATGAGTGGCATCTCAAGCAACTGAATTTAGATATCCTGACTCCTAAGCTAATAACACCTTGAAATCCTATTTCTCATAACAGAACTCCAGTGGCAACCATATAGAAAAGGACAGGCTATTTGTTGTTGATAGAGTCTTGCTGCACTACCCACCCTCCTTGAACAGCAGGCTTAGGTTCATATTTTTAGGTCATCATCTGTATTATAGGAACCATTTGTCAGAAAATTATTTCACTTAGTCAATAACTGGAGACTGTCTGTGATTTGCTGAGGGGTCAGGAGAGTGAATGTCCATGGTATACTTAAGGAATTGGTTAGAAATTTCAGTGAAGCAGTCTGGAAACACAAATGAAGGCTATGTAATTTCCACTGGGCAAGAAATGAACTGTCAACTGGCAGCACCCTGCTTACTGTCTTTTTACTATTATACAACAGAAATTGTGAGGAAAAAAAGGGACTATCGAGTTTGTTGATAACCATTGTGACAGGCTGACACCAGAAAAGTCATCCCTCAAGCTGTCTCTTTGGTCTATACAAAGATTACTTCAAACACATGGTACTTCAAAGTGCTAATCTCTGCCTAAGTAATGAGTTAGTAGCTGTACTGTATTCCTAAGAGAAGAGTCCTTATTCCCAAAGAGCTCAGTAAAGCATTTGACTTGCGTGGGACATTTTCTAATTCTTATACTGTTTCTGTACAGTTTTTCTCTTCTATCCATAGTCAAAGTCAAACATCTGTGCATATGCCCTCTTAATATCTTGTGCAGAATTTTGTCTACAACAGCTACAGAGAAGGTCAAAGGGAGATCATTACATCTGACTCAGGGAGGAAAGACTGAATCAGCTACGCAAACAAAAAAAAACAACAAACTTGTATTGTGGCATAAAGAGATTGACCTTCAGACATAGCAATAAAAGCAGAATGGAACAATCATAAAGCTGTTAACCAAATGATTTGGTCTGACAACCTTAAATCAAAATTAAAGAAACTTTTTTTACCTTTCACTTTTGAAATTCATTGTCACTCAAATAAATTTAGTTAGGGGTCTACACAAGATGAATAATCCCACGTTTGTCACATGACAAGTGCAGAGATTGTCTGGGGATGGCCATCTTCTGGACTTTATATTTTTAATATAAATATTAACAGCAAGCCTCCAAACTAAAGTTTTATCATTCTGGACATAGTGATCAATTATTAAAGGCTTGAAAAAAATTAACTGAAAGCTAAAATGAAAGATTCTCCAAACACAACGACAAAAATGCATCAGTACCTGCAAAGCTAGAACTTAAAAGCTGAATTTATAACTGGATATTTACAGACTGCCAATGATAAATGGACTGCAGTACATTTTCAGTGAAGACAAACCTGGGTTGGTTCCACAGCACTAAAAGCATTGTGCAGAGTCTCCCTCTGAACCTGCTCCATTCAAGTCACTTAAGACCTGAAAACAGCATGAAAATTGAACAAGGAGTAAGGTCTGAAAATTTTAGGCATCGGACAGACTCTTGCTGGGGAAAGTATTTTGCTACAAGAAATCTGCAAAGCAAATAAACAAGATAAGGAATGACAGGAGAAGAGGGCACTGAAGAAGTGATTTGTCTAAAGGAACAATGGCTGACTGTGGGATAGCATCTGGCTCCTCACACTTCATCAGTTGCAGTCACAAGTGTTTTGCTCATTTTACAGGCACATTAGTTGTCCAGACACAATTCTGATTCTTATTGTAAAAGTAATATCAAAACATGATGTCGTTATCTTCCCAGTGAAGTCAGAACACCTTTAAATGGTTTACATTTCAAATCTTTTCACCTGCCCAGTGAACAAACCACTAAGAGTTAACAGACTCCTGTTCTCCAGATACCATTGGACTGTCTTAATTCTCCCTGTTAGTTGAGTGCCCAAATGATCAATGTAAAGACACATGCATCCTGTCACCTGGGAAAGCTGTGTTCCTAAAAGAAGTGTACCACTTTTTCATTTGGATGTTATTTTATTTGCCAGAATACTCAGCAACACGGAAACACTGAAGTCTCATGGTCTCGAAGGAGAGAGAGAGAGAAAGAGAGACAGAGAGAGAGGAAGAAAGTGAGAGAAGCAAGTATATTGAGCTAAGACAGCTTGTACCTTTTTTCCACCAAGGTGCGGTGCAGGATGCTTTCAGAAAAGGTGCCAACCCTCTAATAATGGATAATTATTTTAGACTGTTCTGTTGTCTACCAGTGCTGAATCTCATCTAATGGCAGCTTGAGAAATCTGTGGTCTGCTACATTATAGGGCATTATCTGAGATGTTCATTCCTCTTTCTCTATTCTCAGTAGGCTTTGGGGAATAACAGATGCAGCTGACTGACAGGCAAACTTTTTACCTCCTTTCCCCTCCCTCCCCTCCTAAAAGAACTGCTGAGAAGATATCCATTATCTCAGTCAGCAAACACAAAAGTTTTTTCTATACCCACACCATGAATGACAAGATCAACTGAGTGAGATGGAGAGCAAATGCAAGGGCAATCCAGGAGTCTGAAACATAAACTGTTTTTTCTCTGTTTGGCTACTTGGCAGAGATAAGAAGCTGCCTGAGAGGGACACAAGTGTTATTTTAGTATCATGAGCTCTCTGATCATTGTCATCTCTCTCATGCATGTTTGAACCAGTAGATTCAGTGCAATGAGACTATTTCTGAATTACTGGCTCAAATCCAAGAAATAAATATTTCATCCTCAGCCTATCTTCCCTTCTTAACCTCTTGTCTCTGTTATGCCTCTAAGTTGAAAACTCCTGAGGTAGTTTTCCCAGAAAAAGCATGCACAGCACCCAACACATTCAGGCCTTGCTCCTGGTTAGGGCTTCAAGTTTCTAACTCAAAACAGTATTCAGCACTATGAATATCATCCAAATTCAGAGAGAAACATAAAATGTTGATTGGTTTGCTTTTCTGAGCATTTTGCAGTCCTTGATGAAAGATGTCAGAAAATATTATCATCAGAGCAGTATTTTTTCTAATGCTCTAGGCTTCCAAGCTGGTTAGAAGGGCTAAAGAACATTGTGAGTATGTTCAGCACAATGCAAGCAGCACCAGAGAAAACAGCACATTGTCCAGATCAGTAGAGACCATAAGCCAAATACTTGAGAATCTTAACAAGGGAGGAATAAAGAGCAGGAGGCATGGTATTGGAGGTGAGAAGGCTACTGAAGGTATCCTTTGGGATGACTTTTTGTATTCTTTTAGGAAATAAGACTTCCAGTGAGAGGAAACAAAAGACCTGAACAACAGGAATATGTTGGGACGAGAGCCAGGGAAAATAGTCAGTAACAAAGACTGGTAATTTTGCATTAATTGCTGTTTTGTGTTGTTGAGCATGAGGACACAGCTGGTTTACTGGCAAACCTGAGGATTTGTATTAACTGTATTGAAATGATAATTAAGTTTTTATTTTATGGTTGCAGATGTTGGTGGATTATTGTTATTAAGCCTATTGGTGTAATAGTACAAATATGAGTTTCACTTTGTTTACAATCTTATTAGTTGTAGGTTTGTGAAATCCAATTTAGATAGGTATTGCAAAATTTAAAATAACATGAGTTCAGCTGATGAGATAAAACCACAGAGACAAAGGTAAAGTAGTTTGACAGATTCAAATTCTTGAGATTTGGAAGTGAACTCATTACCTTCCTCTGTTACACTCCGGGTGTGCACTTTGGGGCTCTGTGTGGTGGTCCCAGGTACAGTAGAGGCAATAGGGATATCTGAGGTTCTTTTATGAATCATTGAAAGAACAATGGTCTGTTTTGCAAATCAATACTTCTCTTTGCCTCATCTGAAAAAAAATAACTACAATTAAAAGAAAAATAACCCCAGCAACCAAAAACCCCTCCAAATATCTAATTCCTTTGGACATCTGGATTTCTGGCTGCTTAATGTAGAACATCTCAAAGCTGCCCCGTTTTCAGAGAGGGGGCTCTTTGTGTATGTGTATCTCAGCTGAACACCCAGCATACTAACTATGTTCATAAAGATGAGCTTACTACAGAAGAGATGTATTTTTCAGCTTCTTCAGTATTGTGAACAAATTATTTAATTTTTTTCAGTATAAAATATGCAAAATGGGTATATTAGGACATTTGACTTGTTATGTATTACTTAGGTATATATTAAATACATTTAGACAGTTCACTACTCTTATGACCTTGCAGTCATTACAGCCATCAGACAATAGTTAGGGATTTCCCCAGCAAAAATCAGTGGTTGCCCTTCTCTAAGCAATGGGAATTTTTGAGACAATACTTACTGCCAAGTCACACTCTACAAATGTGAAGCTCTAGTTTTTTAATATACCTCTCCAGGCTGTCGTAAGCAGCCTTTGGAAGCTAACCAACCAGCTGGTGACAGGTGGTGGGGCGTCAGAAGACGGTCATGCCGCAAATAGGGTGAGCGCTGCGCTCTCACACGAAAATCCAGCATGAGTGTCCTCAAATATATTGAGAGCAAAGGAAATAGTAAAAGGATCATTCTGACCTACTGATTTGACAGCAGGCATTTGGATATACACTGTGGCTGATTCAGTGTCTGCTGATGCCCCTGAAGCATTGGCTAGGTCACAATCTTTGGACAATGTAACTACGAGCTTCTCTCCCTGTTCATGTATGTGAACAGAAAACATGATAACTGATTTCTTCTAGAGAGTACTGAGATTAACACCCTTTCTCTGAGCTGTGAGTTAGGCCTCTGCTTTCAAAAAGAAGAAGATACTGCTGTGTTTGAAGACCTTGGGAAAGAACTTTAAACTTTTGTCTCTCTATGTGCATACTTTGAGACATAAACAAAACAGCCATTGAAAACCCAGTACTTGGAAATCATAGAATAAATATTTTTCACTTCCTTTTAACTGTAGCAGTTCTTCAGATATTCTTCACATACCATCCTCTCATGCAGAAAACTAATAATAAAACTCTAGAAAAACATCTTATTAGACACAAGTTTTACAATTCTTCATATTTTTACTGTGCTCCAGAAGTTCTTCCTTATTTTTATTCTCTTTGCAATTAAAAAATCACCCCCCCAAAATGTGAAAAACTTGATTGAGGGGTGATAGCCGGAGAGTGCAGAGAAAGGCTGGTGAAACTTTGGGGGCTTTTTATGTGAATCACTGTAGTAGCAGAGATGTTCTCCTTACGAGAATCTGTATGTATGTGCTGTGCACGTGTGTGTATGCATGTTATATATGATTGTGCATTTATACAGAGATACACACACAAATTTGGAGCCATTCTTGAAGAAGCAGCAGCAGTTTCCTACATGAAGGCAGTCAGAATAAAATAACCATTAATCTTCCAATACAGCCTAGGCAGCGACAGAGTAAGCTCCCACATTATGCTGCCAACAAGCTTCCTGGGCTGAGAAGTCCGTTCCTTTCATGTTCTCTTGGCTGAGCCTACCTATAGACATGCCAACAAGCGTTAAGAGTTATAGTTCTTTCTGTTATGACACCAGATTCATCAAGGTACTAAGCCACCTGCTTGATTTTGAACATGGGAGATATTTCATTATTCAGGTACATTCTCAAGTCCCCTAGCTAACAGGCATTGGATTAGTCAGAAAATGTAACTGGCAGCACTTACTATCTCATTTCACACAGACTACCAAATGTTGACAGCAAATAGTCAGTGCTTTCCTGGGCTCTCTCTGAACTGGTACTTTGGAGCCAGCAGGCAAAGAAACATTTTCTGTAAGTTCTCTGTTCTCAGATTTTTTATATATATTCATTTTAATTCAGGGCAAATTTCAGCTTCCTATATGCACAGGCAGTTCCCATTGCTTTATAAAAGATTGTATTTGCAATCATGGAAGGCCCGTACTTTCCACCTCTTCAGTGCCAGTGATGTTGAAACCACACTGTTAGTGTTTGTTTGCAATGGAACAATTTTCCACATATTTTCCAGATATAATGTCAAAGCTTATGGCTGCTTAGCACAGTTCCAGGTCAAAACCTAACAGTAAAGTACTGTACTCTTACTGAGAGGATCATGTTAAAATGCAAGGGAAATGGGAATGACTCTTTCTTTCTAAGTACAGAAAACTACATAGAAATTATTTGACTTAAAAAAAAATGTGAATAATCTGCAACTTTCCCTGAAGCGTGTGACAGTCAAGAGCCAAGTCTGAAAAAGATTGTATCAGTTTATATCTTTCACATGACTCAGCACTGAGAAGCAGTGAGATGCTCAAAATAGGTCCACACTCATCTGAGTAGCTTAGAGTCCCCAGACACTGCAGAAGACAAAAGTAAAAAAATCTGCGAGATGAACTGCAAATTAAAATAAAGTGCTTCTGTTCAGTACTTAAAGTGATCCTGTATTTGTATTAACAGAGTGCTGTTGATTTAACATGATTATGCTGATATATAATTTAGTTGATAGTAGCTTAGAGCCAAAAAGTGCCTTGTGATTTCAATGCATATCAGGGTCTTCAAGTAAGGCAAACAGAGGATTCAGATACTAACCAATTCTGAAAGATCAGGTTATATTTGTTTCTTTTGGATGTCCAGATAGACATTTGTTGAAAATATAATTTACTACTTTCTGAATTTGACCTTACACGACTAGAAACAACACGTATTTCCCTTAATATTAAGAGACCATGCAAGGCTTCTCTGACACAACTTAATACTGAAAAGCTAAAAAATTAAATTCTGCAAACAAGTCAAAATAAAACCTTTATATAAATATATGGCTATTTCCCTATTCAGTTAGTTTGTTTATGTGTGTTAGGACAAGAACATGAATCTAAATAGTTAGAAATACATAGATTTCTTCTTAAATATATTCACAGATGTAGATCCTCAAGGAACTCACCCTGCCTGGGTAAAATCTTGACTTGGGCCCACATCCAACAGCAATTGAACAAGAAAAGGATCTGCACAAGAAAATAACCTTCATGGAACAACCTCTGTAAGCAGAACTTCCACAATTTCATACTTTGGCACAAAAATACAGAGAGCAACCCTTAGTTATACCCATATTGACAGTTCTGCTCTACCTTTATCATTAGCAATACTTTTCTTCCACAAGGGGCTTCTGTTAGATTTTCTGAGTGGTTTCTCTGGATGAGTTCACTGCATAGTTATAAGTACTATCTTCCATAACAGGGACAGTGCATATTAGGCTGTGCACTATTAGCTCCTTGTTGCCTTCAGAAGACCTGCTTGAGTTTTTCAGACTGATGTTACAAAGCCTTATTTTCCTCATAACACAGGAATAATTTGGTTTACTAACACTGCAACAAGTAATTCAGTACGTTCTAGCAAACCATATTTTCTGAATAAAGTACTTTGAAGGTCATTAGTTATTAATATTTTTATTATTTTTAATATGTAAATAAAACAGATTACAGCTGCCATCCTGAACAGAAGTCAAAATTATATTTGTTTTTGAAGGGAGAAATATTGCATATCCAAATACAGGTATGAGAATGTTCAGTTTCACATATCATTTAGAAACGTATCAAAGGAATATATGTTAATTTATTGGGGGGGGGGGGGCTTGAAACATTATCTTAAGCAAATACCCACCAGAAAACTACTGAACAGCAATATTAACAATGCACAGCCAAACTAGGTGCTATAGCACCCTGCAATGCCAAAAAATCTGTATTGACCCTTCCTCTCTTTCTGAATAGAAATTTCACAGTGGATATGAGTTGCCATCTTAATAAATCTTTTTCTAAAAAATAATTTTAAAAAAAAGGGCATTTTATGGAAATGTTTCTGCAGTAATAAACTAATGTTTTCCAGTACAAAAGCATTCCGCTTACCTGTTCAGCAAGGTTTCATACAAGTGCTTCCACCACAGTGGCATAAAACCAGCCAAACAATTGGCCACCATGTCAATGTGGCAACAAATGGACATGGTGCAGGCCAAACTTCAGCCAGAAGATGAAGTCACTGTGATGTCTAATATTTCTTCTGAAAAAAAACCCCAACATTTAATTGGAAAAACAGAAAGGGTAATATTCTACCCAGATCTCAATAACTTGACAGTGACATTGCAGTTCAATTTTTAATTCCAAAGTTTTTGACTAAGCATCTTCATATCACCAATGCTTTGGGAAATTTTAATTTATTTACAGGTATCCTATTCATTTTCTTATAACTTGTGTATTTCTTCCAGAGATGGTGTTGATGTAGAGCTACTGGGTGTGGGTGAATTTTTCCTGTTATCTTTGAACAATTTCTGAGGTTGAAATTATTTAGTTGATGGTAGACTGAGCATGTGCAGATGTTTCTGTTTTATGAGTAGCAGCTTTGGAGTGCTAGTTCTAAATCCACTTCTGTGGAGGATACAGAGAAGACAAAATAAAATTGCATTTTTTTTAATTAACTGCAGGAAAATTGATGCTGACCTTGAGAAAACGGCAAGAATAATGAGTTCATAGGAAATAATTTTCACTTATGCACCATGTGTGCACTTCTGCTTACACTGCTGCAGAACTCTGTGAGGAAGTCAACATGCACCAACATTTAATACACAACCATTAACATTTAATTTAGGATTATTCAGTATAAATTCATTTTATATCACCAGTAATGAGTGGTTTTTTTCAGATTGTGGCAGTATTTGTTCTTCACTGTACACTGACTGTAGGCTGATTGACAATTTCAAACTAAATACCAGTAGCCCAAAATAATGTACTCCCACTCTCAGCTTGTGCTTGAATATTGAAATCTGCAGATGTAGGAGTGAAACAGAAAACAGAGAAATAGAAAAAAAAAAATAATATTAAATCTCATTGAGATTCCAGGTGTCAGTATTTGACATTGACTCACCTCGGTGGATGTTCTTTCTTGAGTTAATTGAACACTTCTATCATCTGCACAGAAAAGTTTCAAATGTAAGATTCTACTCTTGCAAATTCTTGTTTAATAAGAATTACCATAGAGTGGACCAATGAACTACTAAGCTTTTCTTACCCATTTCAGCATTGCTGGCTTAAATCCTGACATGCATTTTGTAAAGATTCTTATAAAAATAAAGGTTCTGATTCTTATACTCAGGCAGCTCAGTGAGGCTGGTTTCTTCAGCGTAAGCTTTTGGACCAGAACCTTCAGGCCAGTCAGCAAGTGACTTTCTGCATATGCCTCCATATGTCCCAATGGTTGCAACCACAACGTTTAGGCCATCTTAGTACATTTATATATGTTGTATATGTATATGCAAAATTAGTATAAGGGCCTATTATCTCACTTGTATAAACAAAAAATATGCTTGTGAAACAGTTTAAAAATTGGCTTTACAACAAGAATTAATTATTCATGTTCATTACCACATTACTGCTATGGGAAAAAAAAGGAATACCCACTTCAAAATTAAGACAACTCACAGTTACATCTTAGCAGCCTTACACTATTTCCTTAGCACAGAAGAATCTGTAATATTTACCACTTCTGTTATGTAAAATGGAAGTTATTCAGAATGAGAAAAGAAATTTTCCCTCATCCTTTATATCCAATCAAGGCTGATAACTGGAGAAAAGACATTGCATTGCAGAAATAATATCAAGTGGCTTCAGAAATTCTGCAGTCTCCATGGTCATGCAACAAGTATGGAGTATTTGGGTCTTCTCAGTCCTTAGTTAATCTCCTCTCTAGGCAGTAAATGTCACTCTGTAAAGAAAGGATAGGATTCAGGATGTATAGCGAGGTTGCCATGGTTCGCTTCTCTGAATTGTTTTAATCATGTTACAGACACTAATAAGGCAATGTGAGGCCCATAAAAATAAATTCCATCAGTATATTTTTTTCACCACCATGAAATATTGTAGCTTTATGATTAAATCCTTCATCACAAAGAAAAAAAGATGAAAATGTTGACCTGAAACATACTCTCACTATTTACTGGTTTCTTTGACATGTTAGTATATGAGTAGAATAATTGTATTGCACATTAAGAAAAATGCCAGATTCTTAATTTTCTTCCCACTTCCTCCTTCATTCTAGGTGTAGGATGAGTGAATGTTCAGTATACAGAGAACAAGCAAATTACAGGTCAGATTATCAATATATGTAGGCTGTCACAGTCCTGCAGAATGAAGAGTTACTCCAGTTTAAGTAAAAATCTGTCCTACAAGTAGAACTATCTAAACAATTTATATCTCTGGGTCATTGGCGGACCAGAAAATAAATAACATATGCAAAATGGATTATGCATTTTCCAGACTTTTTCCTGACATATAAAAATGTAGTAAATAAATAAGATAAATGTTTCATGATAGAGATTTTGTTGTGGTTGTTGTTATATTTCAAAGTAATTTTAATGTAGAACTTAATGAAATCTGGAAACCAGGCTACAATTCCAACAGAATTAAACAGAAACTCAGAACAAGGAGGTGGCAGAATTGCTGATGTTGTGAAAACACCTCCTTTGCAGCCCTAATGAGAAGCTCAAAACCAATTAAGCAGGAAGTGGCTAGTGTTCAATGCCCTAGGATGGCCCTGTGTGAACCTTATGTAAACCAAGGAGCATTTCCCTTTTATAATAAACAGGACTGTATTTTCTGCCATTATTTTGGTGATAGAAGTATGAGTAGTCTGGGTAGAAAAAAAGGGGGGACAGGTTGACTTTACTCAGGAATAAGTTGTGGGAAACAATGAGATCTAACTAAAAGTCATGCTATTGCCATAGAAAATGCCAAACTGACAGAAAGTTTACCGTGAGTCACAACATGGCACAGAGTGTTTTGTGTTTCTAGTTGAAGGGATACATTCCAGTCCTTGCAGACACACCTAGTGTAATTTTAAACTTTATTTCAGGTACTGATCTCACTAGTGGAAGAGACAGTTTGCAGATGACACTAAACTGGGTGGGAGCGTGAATCTTCTTGAGGAAGGGAGGGTCTGTGGAGGGATCTGGACCGGTCTGATTGATGGGCCAAACCAGTTGCATGAGTTCCAATAAGGCCAAATGTCAGGTCCTGCACTTTGGCCACAGCAACATGCTTCAGCACTGCAGGTTTGGGGAGGAGTGGCTGGAGACCTGCCCAGCAGTGAGGGACCAGGAGGTGTTGACTGACAGCTGGCTGAACATGAACTGCCAGTGTGCCCAGGTGGCCAAGAAGGCCAACACCATCGTGGCCTGCATCAGGAATAGTGTGACAAGCTGGACAAAGGAGGTGATACTGCCCCTGTACTCGGCCTTGGTCAGGCTGCACGTCGAGCACTGTGTGCAGTTTTGGGCACTGCAGTATAGGAAGGAGATGGAATTGCTGGAGAGGGTGCAGAGAAGAGCAATTAGGCTGATCAGGGGTCTGGAGAATAGGTCTTATGAGGAGAAGCTGAAAGAGTTGGGGCTGTTCAGCCTGGAGAAGAGGAGGCTGAAGGAAGACGTCATTGCTCCCTACAACTACCTGAAAGGAGGTTGTAATGAGGCAGATGTTGGTCTCTTCTCCCTAGTGACTCGTGATAGGACAAGAGGAAATGGGGTCAAGTTGTGCCAGGGGAGGTTCAGATTGGATATTAGAAAAAACTTCTTCACAGAAAGAATGGTGAGGCATTGGAACAGGCTGCCCAGGGAAATGGTAGAGTCACCATTCCTGGAGATGTTCAAAAAATGGGTGGATATGGTGTTTTGGGAAATGGTTTTTAGTGGTTAGGGGCTGTAGGGCAAACGGTTGGACTTGATGATCTTGAAGGTCTTTTGCAACCTTGGTGATTCTATGATTCTATGAGTCACACACTCAAAGGAGGCTGCAAAATCTGCTCCAGAAATAGATAAGTACAAGGGCAGCTAGCTCAAGCTGCCATGATTAGGATGCTAGGAAGTCCCAAATCAGCCAGCTTATAGCAAGATCAGTTGTTTGACCACAACATACCTATAAAAAGGCAACTAAAAAAACACCAGGCTAAAAACTGTCCCTCTCTTGTATAAGTACATTTACTCAGCTGTAGGTTTTTCATAATGGCATGTAGGAGGAAGCTTCCATCAGGCAAAAAAAGATTGATTTGCAGAATTAACTGATTAGGAAGAATTAAAGACTTAATACTGCAAATTCTTCCAAGGATATGGAAGGGGAAGTTCAAGGGGTTTACATCCTTGGATTTCTATGAGTGACAGTTCTGTAGGCACATAAGTTGGCATGTATCTTTGCCTTGTGCAGTCCTGTATATCAGTGTTCTATGGTAAAACAATGGCAAGACAAATGACCATGGGTTGTAAAAGGCACAAGAATCCAAAGAAGAATTTGGATGCAATAGGGTATTGCAAAGCCAGAACCTCAGCAGTTTCCAAGTCCCCCACCAGGTCTAGGCCAGTATGATTTGCAAGGAAAAACAGCTAGAGAATGTGTGACCTCCCGCACTGTTAAGTTTATTCTGAAAGTCCTCAATTACGTTTTTTCTCAAGATGATTTTTTTTTTTTTAATATATATTCAGAAGTGATTATCTATAAGAAGAGAGCATGAATGTCTAGGGAATGGCCAGTTTACAAATAGGAAAAACAAAAAAAAACAAAGAACCACTGAGGCTTATACATATCACTTTAACAAACATACTCATATACAATCTTCAAAGTTAGTCTAGACTTGTCAGTGTACTTTAATTCTTCAGTAGGAGTCTTTATCAACTCTCTTGAGCACTCAGCCTGACTTAGCGGGTTTAAAAATTAACACTAAAGCTCTCAGCTAACTTTTTTTCCTGTTCTTAAGAAATTTTCTCCAGGAAATGTGACCAGATATCTTGAAATAAGCATAATTCATCATTGTTATACTGACAGGTTGACTTTTAAAATTAGTTTGTTCATTCATTTACACGAGTCTGATGTGTTGAGAGAGGGTACGTCTAGTCTCTGTTTCATGGAACAGGGGCCATCATCCAATTACCAATACGTCCCACACATGGTTAAATCAGACCACCACAGATCTGTCTTCTATAATTACAATGCAAGGTAACTATGGCAACAATAGTTGGCAAATCTTGTCTTTTAAATTACTTCTGCTGCACAGGTTTTTATATCTTCTTCTCACTCCCCTTTCCCACCCACATTTTCTTATTATTATAACAAGAAGATACAGGTAACTATTACAAGATGCATTCCTGT
Source organism: Chaetura pelagica (assembly GCF_000747805.2). Classification (NCBI taxonomy): domain Eukaryota; kingdom Metazoa; phylum Chordata; class Aves; order Apodiformes; family Apodidae; genus Chaetura; species Chaetura pelagica. The sequence goes on along the minus strand of NW_009952366.1, from coordinate 4,479,184 downwards.
CTTCAGCACTACTGGGGATGGCTGCATCCAAAGATGTTCAGTCAATGGCTCAGTGTCCAAGAGGAAACCTTTAACAAGTAGTGTCCCTCAGGGGTCCATACTAGAAGAAATACTATTAAGTTTCTTCATCAATGACAGTGGGGTTGAGTGCACCTTCATCACAACACTGAGCTGAGTGGTGCAGTTGATTCACTAGAGCGAAGGGATGCCATTGAGAGGTACCTTGATAGGCTTGAAGAGCAGGCCCATGCAAATCTCATGGACCAGTTCAACAAGGTCAAGTGCAAGGTCCTAAAAGTGGATGATAACAATACCAAGCACAAATTCAGGCTGGGTGTAGAATGGATTGAGAGCAGCCCTGAGGGGAAGGACTTGAGAGTATTGAGTGATATGAAGCTCAACATGAGTGTGTCATGTGTGCTGGTACTCCAGAAAGCCAACCATGTCCTCTGCTGCATCACCAGCAGTGTGGCCACCAGGTTGAGGGAAAGGATTCTTCTTCTCTTCTGCACTCTACTTCTGGTGAGACTCCCTGTGGAACACTGTATCCAGCTCTGGGGTCTTCAGCATAGAAAAGACATGGACCTGTTGGAGTGATCCCAGAGGAAGGCCATGAAAATGCTCTGAGGATTGGAGAACCTCTACTATTGAGACACGCTGAGAGAGTTGGGGTTGTTCAGCCTGGAGAAGGCTCTAGGCATACCTGATTGTGGACTTTTAATATATAAAGAGCACTGATAAGAAAGAGAGAAGTTTTCTGCCAAGGCCTGTAGGGACAGGACAAAGGTCAATGGTTATAAACTGAAAGAGAGCAGGTTTAGATTGGAAAGAAAGAAAAGTTTTACACTGAATTTGGTGAGACACTGGCCCCAGTTGCCCAGAGAAGTTGTGTTTATCCCATGATTTGAAGTGTTCAAGGTCAAGTTTCATGGGGCTTTGAACAACCTGATCTAGTGGAAGATGTCCCTGCCTATGGCAAGAGGGTTGAACAAGATGATCTTCAGCGGTAACTTCCAAGCCAAACCAGTCTGGGATTCTGGGAAGATCATCACTTCATCAAGAATGGCAATTGCTTTTAATCCAAGGTCAGCTTGTAATAACTTCACATTTTATGTTCTCAAAACTCATACAGCCCTAGATTCCTGCTCCCTCGTAACTTTATTACATTAATTCATATTCACCTTTTTCACCAAATTCTAACAATTTCCAGAAAAATTACTGAGTTGAATTAGCTTCAAAGAGGTTAAAATAACAACATTTCATGCATGTTTGGCATCTCCATCTTAATATTAAAGTGCATAGAAATTTCCTTCTTTATACTATATATAGTTACTGGTAGTCTTACTCCATCTGAGCTAAGAATAGTCTAACTGACGACTACTCAATTTCCCTAGACAGTGTTGTCATTTACTAGTATTTTGACCTAAAAGGAAGACTGTGGTAGAAAGCTGTGTGACTCAAAGGTTTATATTGCCTGTGAGCTGACTGGCTGTGTCTCCCCTCCTAATGTGTTTTTTTCATTGACTCACTTTTGGTTTTTGGCAGATTCTGAACAACCTGTCCATTATAACATTGGTGATGTGATCGTGATATGTCTGGCACTAATTGTTTTATAGAACAAACCAGTACTTTGTTCCTCTGACCAGTTTAAGATGCATTGTGTTTCTTCAATCCATCAAATTATTTCATGTTAATAATGAAGTAAATGTCAAACTAAGTTTAAAAACTTGGGCTGCATGTTACTTGCAGCTAAAAGCACAAAAATTTAAGGGCAGAATTAAAGGACTTTGTCTAAGAAAGGAAGCATTGATCTTCTAATTATAATATGTAATGTTATCACTACAATGTTATCAGTTCCTTGACTATTAGAAAATTAATGTTTAAAACCAGATAAAAATAAAACAAGAGCTGCAGTATGGAAAGAGATATGGAAAATATTAGGTATGCAAGTTGATCTGCAAAACTATCTCTATATTTGGGGTTTAAAAATGGCTTAAATCACAGTGATAAAATTCCACTGGGTTAAAAAACTGAAATCTAAGGGCTAAATTCAGCTCTGATATAAATCTACAATAATTCAACTGTAAGCAGTGGTGGTGTTCCAGATTTACCCGAGCGTAATCAAGACCAGAATCAGCATCATTTATTAAACTGTAGAAGCCATGTTCGTCTCTCAGTATGTTTATTTAAGTCTCATTAGCTACTGAGAGGGAACTGTATACCTAATGGTCTGCAGTGGACAGCAAGTACAGAAACAGGTAAGGTAAAGGGATTTTTTAGGGCTCAAGAAATGCAGTGTGTTCCCCAGGGACTGTTGTCCCTCTCTTATCCAATTATCTTATTTACCGAGCCATAGAAAAAAGAGCAGTGATCATATACAGAGGTATTATGAAGTTACAATCATAATATCTGCATATCTAGTCCATCCATCTTGTTAAAGTGTAGCTAAAAAGTTATAGCTTGTTTTGACAGGACACTGCCAGCAAATGGTGTAGCCTTTTGAGAGGAGGTTTGTCTCTTCTCCTCCCTATACCTGGTTTATTCAGGCTTGTAGACACCTGTGTTCACATGAGTGAGATCAAAGCCTTTTGGGAATGGGACAAGAAATACAATTTAGCAGCTGCTTGACAGGCTCCATAGTCTTGAGTCAGGCCACTATGATCACAGATCTTAATAAAACAGTTGGAAACTATATGATATCTACACTAGATACAAATAGAGCTACAATAAAAAATATCCTTCTTTCTATTTGGAGAGGACCCAGGGAAATGTAAAATTAATGAGCCTATGTGGTTGAAGAAAGACTTTAATTTATAATGAAAAATTATGCACAGCAAGTCCGGAGCTCCTTATTTTACGTAGTACATACAAGAAGACCTGAATTCCTGTATTTGTGTTGTAGGTCTCTGCACACTGAAAATCATTCTCTCTGGACTTGGTATATATGCACACATTTTATAACACAACCTGAGCACTAAATTGTTAAGATGGGGAAGCCTCATATACCCATTTTCTTCTTGATTCTGAAATCATCCAAATGCCAGTCTAAGTTAACAAAAAGATCCCCAGATGCTGTTACAGAAGATAATTCAGATCTTCTGTTTCTATTACAACAACCAAAAGATCATCCTGTGCTGAAGATCTGGGAATCTCTGAGGACTAAATTTTTCTATATTTGAAACTGCAAGCTTCACTGTAACAAAAATAATAAGTTCATTCTTTATTTGTTCATCCCAAGCAATAGATGTGTCTAGGGAATGCAATTGCCTTAGATTACTTTCTCCTTCCTAGAACTGGCCATTCAAGAAGATTCATGGCTTATTTTATTTCAAGTAATTACTTGCATGACCTCACTGAAGGCTTAAGTATATCATCCTTTTGCACATATAATTCCTTGTGCATGAAAAGTACATGTAGTCACAGAAGCAAAAATAAAGTCTTGTAGATGTAAAATATTTAAGGAGGGCATTTTACTTTGCTTTTTATACAATCATCAAAAAACAAAGCCCCAGCTCTCCTTTAAACCACTCGTGTGGGTAAAAGTTCTCAAAACAAAGAAATCTGTATATAGTGAAGGGTATTTTAAATCTTCCCTTCTATCCCACCCTCCTTAAAAATTATTATTCTGAACAGTTAAGATCTCTTGATGGGAAGGGTTGGGAGAGTTATATTTTGAGTTGTTTTCTAGCAAGACCCAGTGAGCAGAGGAGTCCTGAAAAGACCATCTGAATTGTCTCAGTTCAGGACAACCTTTCGTGCATTCTGAGTCTTGTGCTAGCTAGGGGGGGAAAAAAAAAAAAAAAAAAAAAAAGGCTTTTTAAAACACAATTCCTCTGCCAAATGGTTTGTCAGAGAAAAATATTTTTTTTAAAAAGTCTTCCTAGATTCAAGATCAGCATCCAAGTTTCTTTATAGATTTTTAGGAGCTGAAATTATACATAATTATGAGGAAGACATGAATCTCTGTGCAACATGCAAAAATGTCAAGGCTGATATTTTGGTTTTGAAGTAACAGCATGGTATCTTAGCATAAAGGTGGTGAGTCATCCACATGCTAAACATTTGGAAAGTCCAGATGCTCTTGGGAAATTTGTTTTTAATAACAAGAAATATTTTATTTTATTTTATTTTATTTTATTTTATTTTATTTTATTTTATTAGAAGGAGAAATGAGAATGGCTCCTTTTCCTCTGGATTCTGAATTTGGTTCACTCAGTTTCTAAATTTTTCCTGAGGTATCCTAAGCACCTTCCACTATCTCTTGAGCAGGAGCTGAAAGTCATGCTGAAGTCTACTTCACAGTTGGATTTTTTCACATTCACTTTGGCAAGAATTACATCAGTATCCAGACCAAACTAAAACAACCTAATTATTTTGCTATCCTTTAAATAGCACCACTGATTAATAGTAGGGAGTCATAAAGATACAATTATTCCCAGGGAATGGATCTTCTGCTGTTAACCTGGAACACATTCACTTCAGTAATTGGTTGAATGATTTACCATACACCTTTCACATTGGCATAAATGTAATTGGAATCTTGCAGGACTTGAAAGTTTTAGGTTATACCTACGCAACTCTTGCTTTAGCAGTTTACACAATTAATATCAGAGATGCACAGATAGTAGATGGCGAGAAATAAGATAAACTTGTTAACCTCAGTACCTCTACTCTGTGCTTCTGTTACATTCATCATTAATTATTTCAGCCTTCATTAATTAATTACTCAAGACAGAAATATAACGTACAGTGTTTCAGGTTCGTAGGCTCAATACAAGCAGGTAGACATGGCCCCACGGGGTTGTGCTCAAGGCACTACACAAGCAGCACGTGGCTTCCTCCAGAGACTCCTGTTCTGTTGCTGCTCCACATGCCATTATATTATGTTACATGGCTGTTGTGTGCCAGGATGATAAATAAATTTGGAAACGAAACATTTTCCTATTACATTTATCATGGAAAGCTTATTGCCTTTATGGTAAACTGTTTCTTAGTTTACAAGAAATTAGACAACAATTCAGGAGATGACATATTTTTATTGAATAGAAGTGGGACACAAGTTATCTAGCTTCAGGAGATACACTGAGTAGTTATTCAGATGCTTTTTTCTCTCACTCATAACTAAGTTTTGATTAACATTAACTTTTAAACAGATGCTTTGTAATCATAGCCCTGAGAAACATTTCAAACAGTATTTCAGAATTTACAGACATTTATATTATTTGAAGGACTAACATACATACAGCACATGAAGAGTTTGTTCCAATCCATCTTGAAAAAATAATGCACAAGTCTTTCAAACAACCTTTAGACTTTCTCAGATTACTAACAACTATTTTGGTTAACACTCCAGGACTCAGCCACTTATTTATTAAGAAGCCAAGCCAACATTTTTTAAATGAACAGTAGACAAATGGACGACGTTCAGAAGCTCACCACCACTCAACTTTTGCATTACTGAATTAGCATTTTGGAGACTAACACTGAAGAGATCACCATTTTTATACAGTGTCATTAGACTTAACATCTCTGAATGTCAAAGATTAAAATGAAACCTTATCTGTCAGAATACACTGTAAATGATATCAGTGTCTCTCCTGTGTCCTTAGGATACAGTTAGGGGGAATTGTTTTCCCTGTTAAGTATGAAACACAGTAAAGGTTAAATTGGTTAGTGGCTTGAGGTGACACATTTTTCAGACGTTCTGGATGAGATCGCCCCTGAAATTCTATTCTAGAGGTCAAAGTCCTTCTTTTTTTGCCTTACGGTAAATAGGCAGTGACTAACTGAAGCACAAGGAGAACACACAGTTTTATTAGGTGTTTCACAACTATTTGGAAAATGTTTATGGCTTGACTTTAAGTAGGTTTGACCGTGGCTGATGCTGGTGATCAAGCAGAGGGTTTGGTAATGCAGAGTGTGCTGTGAATGAAGAACAGCACTAGCTGGAACATAAGTGATCACTTGTGATTCTAGCTGAGGAGCTGCAGTCATCATTTAGTCAATGGTGTTTATTATTAACTGTGAAGAATGAGCTTTAGGCAGACAAGTGGGAAGTCACTGCGGCTGCAGTGGAAGTAAATGAAGATTTTTGTCCACTCAAGGTAGGTTCTTACCCATTTGAGACAGATATTGATTTTATCTTGAATAGAATAAATTATATTAAATTCACTCTGGTTTCCTATAAATAACATAGCCACTGTGTGGTTCTATTGCTTTCCCCTTTCAGCTCTTTATTGTTCACAAACTAATGTGCAAAATAAGATTGATACAATAATGAAACAGTAACACAAGAAAAAATTTCCTGGCTGTTGCTGTTAACATATGAAAACACAGGATGGTCTCTGCTTTGGTGACACTGTCAGCAATTTACTCCAATAGAAATAAGTCTGGGGAAGGTATCTTTGCTCTTTGCAGATTTCCTAAGCCATAAACTACTTATGTCTAGTCCAGTCAAATGCAATCCATGAGTCTTGGAGCACTCCTCAGACAACTCCAGAGAATAAAAGTAAATCAACAAAGGTGATGTTCCTCACTTTCCTTGAGCCTCTGTCCTTAGGAAGCATGAAAGTCAACTTGTGACTGTTCCTGGTTCAGAATATTTTTTCTTTTATGCTCCATTGTACTCTGAACAATTTCAGTTAATATGACACATTTGCTCAAAGTCAAGGTGACATAAAACAATAATCTTGTTTCATAACCAATAAATCCTGTCCACTATAATGTCATATTAAAATTTTGGTCATCTACCTGAAGTTCAGGGACCTATTTAAATTGAAATGAACCACCTAACAAGATATTAATCAGTGGAGAATAGGTATCAGGATCTAATATAATTCCAGTGATTTTTTGTTAGAGCAGCTTTATCACAGGAGGTATTTCATCTATGAAGGTGATGCTCTTGGCTAAAATCTTGTATAAAAGTTTTACTGTTTATGTTTCAAACAAGAAGTGTAAAGTTATTTTACAAAAGAGGTGATAGCATTACAGCTTTGCATTGACTAAGCTGCCACGGTGGCTGTTATCCTAAAGCCATACAGAAAAAACATAGAAATGCAAAATTTGAAATGGTCAGCTTTAGTATTTTTCAATTGTTCATCAGAAATTCAAAATGACATGCCACTTGAGGTTTGTGTAAACAAATACTGCACTGACAGGAGTCACAGGATTTGCTATGGAGTTCTATAAGTGTACCTTAAAGCAGATGGCTTCTCTAAGTTGCAGCCAAAATCTTATGAGTTGTCATGTTGGCATGTGGTTCTCTCACAAAAGAACAAAGCTGGATATTTATGCAAAACATGGAAGTTTCTTATGGTTTACAGTCTCAAGACTTACAAGTCTCATTCTATACTAAACACATGATCAAAATAAATATATATCAGATGTTTTTCAAGCACGTGGTTGACAGGCACCGTATGGGAAGTGGGCTCACCTGTGTTCTCATGAGATTCAATGGGTGTTTTGTCCCTTGGTTTCAACTGCAGCCAGAGGAGAGCCTGCCCCAATAAGTGTGAGGAGCACAGATACAGCACATGTCCTTGGCATGCTTGTTGGTGCAGCCTGGTACTAGGAAATAGTGACCTAAAAGTGATGTTCAAAGCAAGAGCCTGAGGTTTCTCAGTCACTGCAGCTGCTAATGAAGAACCGCTAAGTAGATACTGACAGTAGGCAGTGGCAGCCTTCAACAGACCTGTCACACTTCACACACCATAGAAGTTTTTGGACTGACTTTTGCCTAGCAACATGAGCTGCCCTGCCAAGGTTCTCATCCTACTCCAACACACTGTGCCACTGCTGATCAGCCTAGCCTGTGGCTTCTGGACCAGTTGCTGGTGTCACTGAGCAGAAGACCACAGCACTATGTAATGGCTCAAGGATGTGTTAGCCAGGAAGGCACTCATGCACAAGGAATGGTCATTGGAGTCACGCCCCATGTTATGCAACTCAGAGGCCAGTTACACCACAAGTTACTCAAGCCAGGCATATTATCTTATGCCTTAGTTGATAAGAAATTGGAACAGTCCAATTCTCTCCTGAAATACAAGCATAAAGCCTTGAGAAATTAGTGTGCTTAAAAGAAGTGTTTTGCCTAAAAGACACATGGACAAAGACTTCAATGAGAGAAAGGACAGAAAGAAAGGGAATACTTTTTAACTCTAATGGAATCCACAGAAAGTCAAAATCTAAATAAAGACACCACAGATATACCCAAAAGTCTTTTGGGAGGTACCCTTTCATCTTCAGAACAGATTTGCTTCTCAGCCTAGCAAGTGTGGCCTCCCTCAGGCACAGGCAGATGCCTTGCACTGCAGAGGGGACATGCTGCCCAGCTCAGAACATGCCTGGACAGCTGGCCTTCTGTCCAGGTAACTGTGTGGATGCCACCTTATTTGCTGCCACCCATTAAACACAGCTGAGGTTTTCCATATTATTGAGGCAGACCCATGTTCTTCACAGGATACACCAGTGTGCCAAGAGCCCTGGATGCAAACACTAGAAATGTGCCTTGAAATGCCAGCTTTCATTCCATCCATCAAAACATTACATGTAAACAACTTCATGCTTGTTCAAGATGTATAGCTGCAGTAAGCAGAATTTGCTCAGTGTGTCAGAAACAGTTTAAAGCAATTAGAGCAAATGTGACAAAATACATTTGGCATGAAGAGCGAAGTCAGACTAGAGACCCTAGCAGACCTGCCCCTTTCTCTCAAAGTGATTGCAGAACATTTTGCTTTGTTTTATAAATTCATTCAAACATCAGAAATACTCTTCCTTTCCAGGAATAATGCTGTTGAGCATGTTGCTGTTGAGCACATTTTTGCCTTCAGTTTGGTTTCTGACAATTAGTGCTTCAAATATGAGGGCTAGACTAGAAAGACTGCCATTTGTATAGGCACCTATTGCTTCCCTCCAGCTTTTAATGAATAGCCAGTTGAAAAGACATCGGGCTTCCTTTTGCGTTGCACCTTGAGTGCTTAACCACAGAGGAACCTCTGACTTTATTGGGCAGCTTAATGGAGGAAATATGTTGATACAACAGAGGTGGAAGGCGACAGTAGGAAAGGGACAAATTGTATAGCATTTTAAGAAAACTGAAGCAGATGCATATGGTCCCAGATTCTTCCACTGGCAGGTTCATTTCCATCTTCATCAACCGAGGTCGCTAGAAGTCCTGCTGCTGCAGCTGAACTCCCCTCTTTTCTGACCTGCCCTTCTACTCTACTTTCTTGATCTTATGCAATCCTGATACCTGGTGAGGGAACTTCTAAACTACAGACTGTTTAAGTTCTACTGTATCTCACTGGAGTGAGCCAAGGCACGTGGGCCAGGCAGAAACCATGCCATTCCTCATCCTTGTCTGCATTTTGAACAGTCTTCGAGTAGTTTAGTGAGGGCACAGCACAGCAAACGCAGCTTTTGCACACCTACAGTTGTCTGCTTGTCATGTGGCTTCAAGCCTGAAGCAGCAGAAAAGAATCTGAAATAAACTTTCCTGGTTTTGGGTCCCTTCGTAATGATGTCAATTTCGGCACCACTGTCCACAAGACGTGATCTCTTCAGCACAGGGAGATTCCTCAAGAGTCTGACTGCAGTGATTCTTGCCAGCAGATCCATTTTTCATGTATATACATGCACTGTATCACGTATTGCACACGTCATACATCACTGGCTTAAGTATTTTGTATCTTTTTCGCTATTTGGCATCAATGTAGAACATGTAGCCTCTGAAGTCCCCATGGGGCTAGAAGAAAATCTTGAGCCGGATGGCAAACTCTGTGGGTAGCAGACAAGTGGTTACAGTGCAAAGGAGGTTTCTGGAAGGCTGCCAGCAACATAACACTGAGGCTTCTTCCTGTGCATGTGCTTAGATTTGCTTCCCACAAGGCAGTACAAGCAGTGGTGGAGTGGGTTGGAGTAAGAATGAGCAACAGTGAGTCACTAATCATTGTCAATTCACTGATAATCACCAGAGCAGCACTCCACAATGACAACCTGGCACTGCCATTGATGTCTTGCTGTTGATGAGGGGATCCTTCAGAGGACTGCAGGCAGCTTTGCTGCAAAAATCAGGTAGCTGCATAGTAACATTTTAAAAAAAAAAAAAAAAAAAAAAAAAAAAAAAAAAAGACACTTTTTCTAGCCAAATACAATTCAATTATAATGAATTCACTTTGTGTGCCATTGCTAAAGGAAGGAACAGTCTGTAATGTAACACATGCTGTATCTTAACAGCTCGAAATTTCTGGTTAGACAGTCTTCCCTTCTGGGTCTTGTTGTTGTTTACATTGGCTTTAAAGTAAGTGCATGATGAATGTAACCCAATTAAACACTTTTTCACTGCCCCCCAAAATACTAACCTCTCTTCTCAAACTGGTTTTCTGGAATCCTAGCTTTTATTCCTTCTGCATTTAGCATAAACTCTAGTCTCTCTGATGTCATCTACTGAACAATGTCAGGCTGGGTCAATGCTTTAGTGAGAAACTTCCAAGAAAAATCTGAGAGCTGCAGTGACTCATTCTCTTCCCTCTGACTCAGTACTAAATTGCTCTCCCAAGATTCTCTCCTGGAGGTGTTATCTTTCAGATGAGACATAAAACTCAGGTCCTGACCACACACAGAAATATTTTTAACTGTGCAGGGAGATGCATGCCGCTTTTGCTATATGCACCTCAGACCCTGAATGGATATTCATTCAGAAAGTAGCTGGAGCAGATAAGACATTATCACTCCCACTTCAGATGTTTGCTCCCACCCCACATCAGAAGGTTAACAGAGGGAGCGATAGCACAAATGGTCCTTAATCTGCTTTAGACAGAGCCAGTTTTAAGAAAAAAAAAAACAGGAGTACATGGATATTAGCTAATCCAGATGACTTTAGCTGAGTCAGATAGAGTACTCACAATTCCTCCCACCAGGATAGCTGAGGGCAGGATGACCCCAGTGCTCCAGAGCTCTGATAACAGTGCAGTACAGTGATATGAAAGAGATGTGGAGAGCAATATGGCTCTGGAGTCCCAATTCTGCTAGTTTTATTTGTTTGTGATAGAATGTCACACTGTTTATGTCATTTCTTTCCACAGGCAATCTGTGAGTGAGGAGTTGCCTGATCAGCTAAAACATAATAACTGAATACATCTCTTCTTTGCCTTCTCAGACTACCTACCTTTCTTCCTTACCACTTCTAATTTTCTTTTCACCTTTTAGTCTAGTAAGCCCTCATAAAGTGTTTTGCTACAAGCCTGAGGTTTCAAACCCAGAGGTAACGAGCTGGATCACAAACAAAAACCCCACACTCGTGCACCTTTAATTGCTGCTAACAGTTAGAAAAAAAACAACCCACCCTGAAAATGTAATGAGCTACTCAAGCCTTGAGAATAGGTGGTGATGATAATGTCGAATTTTCAACCTTTGTTAGCTAATTATTGTACATTGCTGCATGAGGGAAATTAGAGAGAGAGAGAGAGAGAGAGAAAGAAATTAAAAGGTGTCCATAATCCCTAGCACCTCCCAGGACTGTTCCTGCTAGGACAAACATTACCGTTACATTTCCTCCTTAAAATTTTGCCTAGAGCAACAATGCAAGGGGACTCTCTGGTTCACATGGTTTGCAAGCACTCTAGAGGAGAGAACAACAGTGCTGAGTCCTCTTCCTCATCAGTACCTCAGGGATCAGTCTCTGCCCCAGTAAGAAGTCAGAATATCTGCTCACCCTGCTGCGTGCAGCTCCTCAAGTGGGCAGAAAATAGACAGCAAGCAGAGTCTGCCGGGGTAGCCTTTCCATTTGCACCTTTCCCAGTACAAACTCAATACCTATGGATGCTGCATTTCTTCAGTGAGTAATGAAGACTGTGTACTGTACAGGATGATTCACTCCTTAAGTCTGCCTGCAGCTCTGAACTCTTTCATTAACTATGTTATATGCATTCAACAGATTAGCTAAATTATCTAAATATTATGTAATTAATCAGCAGAGTGCAGGATACCCCATCTGACATTTAGTTTGGAGCAGTTAGGTACTTGTACTTTATGGTCTTTTACAAGCAAGGCAAAGCAAATATTCACTAAGTGAGTAAAATAGCTTGCCTAATTAAAACAGCTTGGATAAAACTCCAGATGTATCACATTGCATCAGTTTGATGTCAAACTCAAGGCTAATGTGATGTAATGGCATGCTACAGAACATTGTAGGTGCAAAATAATTCATTGCATCCAGTGCAAAATAATAGGAATACATTCAGATAAATACAGATATATCATGCAGGTAGGCAGAGCTCTTTTCCGGCTCTGTATTAAAACAAGCTACTAGTTGCTTCACTGGTCTCCAAGGAGCCTGGGGAAAAAGTGATTCTCTCATCTGTCTCCAGTTTTGTTAAGTATAAGTTTATGAATAATGCCCTTTTAGGTTTGGTAAAAAAGATTGGTTCAGCCTTTGTTCAGACTGGTTCAGAAACCAAATATCTTGGTTTTATTTTTGTTTGAGGAGCTCTTTGGAAAAAAAATAATAATTGCAAAACAAAAGGCCTCTTCAGACTAGAAAGGTGGTATATACAGTTGCTTAATGTTTAAACTAATATTCTGGGCCTTCCTATCACCTCTGAGACTAGTCTGTGAATCTGACTCATTATTTAATTCTTGCCAAAATTACCATAGTGTTTTTTGAGTCACACACACACAGATAACAGTAATAATTCCTCCCCTGCATTAGCTTTGTATGGGCTACTACTACCTCCAAAAAAAAAAAAAAAAATGATGCAATCCTTAATGTTCATCATTATGTTAGGTTCAGACATCTTTGTGAGAGAGAGAGAGAACCATGAAGGATTTACTCTTTACAAGAAGCCAGTGGCAGTCAGGAATTAACTGTTCCCATAACCCCTGAGCCATGTCCCACCTCCTGAGATTAGCTATTTAAATGACAGGAAGACTTGTAAATGTAATGAAGTTTCTGAAGAAAAGCAAAATGCTTCACAATATTTCATCCCCTTCATTGCTAAGAGAGGCAGATGCCTGCCTGTACTATCTTATACCAATTACCACTTATCACTGTCTTTCAAATAAGTGGCAAATAAAAAGTGCAGCTGGAGAAAAGAACAAGGGAAGAGGACTTATCCTTGAGAACACCCAAGCTGAAAGCATACTTCTTTCTCTTCTCATGCCAAAGCTAGCTCATGTCAGAGACACCAGAAGCAGCAACCAGGAGAGGTGTCAGAAAAGCCATAAACTTGGAGCATTGCTTCCCTGTGCCAAAGGGCTGAAGATCAGGCTGCCTGCTGCAGCCATAGGACATGTCAGAGCACAGAGAATGGCAACAAAAGCTGAGAGGAATTATAAGATGGGGCCATAAAACCCTCTAGATTTTCCATCCTTGTCTTGTTCCTTCTTCTGCTGCAGACCCTGGTCTGACTATCCTCCCCATTTAAAGCAATTTTCAATTTTGCTTCAAGCTCAGAAGCTGTGACCAAGCACTGGTCTGAGCCTGGGATGTACTGAAGGAGCAATGCATGCCTGTTGAGTGAAACTATTCAGAAGATGCATTTTCTTCACTCCTTACAAACAAACAAAACAAAAACAAAACAAAACAAAAACAAAAACAAACCCCACTCAGTTGACCAAATATAAATATCTAAACTATATCTAACCCAATATAAGCTTGTAGTCTAGATGGCATGTTGAGTCAAGAGGAAGAAGCAGGCACTTATAGGGTGTAATATATCTCATCTGAAAGGAAATGGTGAAAATAGGCCATTTCTTTCTCTTGACTATAAAAGGAGTAGCTGACTTGCTCAAAGGAGATATCTACAGTGGGGGTGTTTACAGTTAGGTGACATGTCTCGTATCTTCATCTAGTGATGAAAGATAGTAGAGTTACATTGATTTCAGTTGTAAAAATGATACAGTCTTACCTTCTGATTCCATGTAAATGCTTACACAAGCATTTCTAATTTTTTCTTTATTATATTGCCCAGGCCAAAGCTTTCCACAGACAATTTGCAATGAGGAGAACAGCAGTGCAACTGCTAATGTAAACAAGAAACTTTGCCATAAAGCAATCAAAATCTTTTCTGATATCTCATCACTTATATAAAATCCCAACAAAAGTTTACACCATTGTAAGGAAGTGGTGTCTATACAGAGAAAAGCAGATGCTAATGAGGCAGAAAAAAAAAACCAAAACAAATAAGAAAAGAAAAAAAAAAAAGCCCCACCAGAAAATTGGACTGCTTTGTCTCCAGAAAGTTAGTTCACTAGTTCTCAAGATTATGGTTTTTCGTTTGTTTTTTTTAAGTATTCCTTAATGTGATATATATTATTTTAAACATTAAGCTAATTACTCGGTATAACTTACTTTCATCATTTATGTCATCAGTCCTGCACAAGCACAACTTGCCACATTAGAATAACTATTTTTACTCCGTTTCATGATGTTGTTTTTGCTGCTGTTAAACAGGTGAATTTTGTAAGGGGAAAAAAAGTGGTTGGTATACTGCAGAAAGCAGATAGCAGGATTGTGCAGGAATATGATTAATAATGAATATTCTGGTCTTTTTTTGTTTTGTATTTGTAGGAGTCAGGAAAGACAATCTCTTAGTAAGAACAGGCACATCTTTACGATACTGCACTAGATTGAAATGACTTTCTTATTATGGTAATGCCTGAGGATAAACCAAGATTGGGTTCCCATTATTTGTATAGTGCTCAGCTAAAAACAGTGCTCAGAGTGTATTGTCCAAGTAGACAATACAAAAGAGAGGAAAAACATGCAGCATATAAGCAGAGTTAGCTGCAGTAGCAAACATCAGGAGGTTTTTCTTCTTTCTTTCTTTCTTTTTTTTTTTTTTTTTTTTTTTGCATATATGTGTGTGGTAATGATAAAGAAAAAGAAAATACATTCTTCAAGAATAGAAGGAAAGAGACCAAGGAGATCTGGCAGGTCAAGAAGGGGAAAATGAGGTAAGAACTGTGAAGGCAATAGCAGGGGAAGTTTGGATCATACTGTCATTCAGCACAGGGCTGAAGACTCAGCAAGTTTTTAGCTTTGTTCTTGAGTTGCTCATAGAGCACATTGTTGCTGTTTATAGACCTCTGCCTTCATATCTCCATCAGAGGCTTTAGTGGCAGGGGGTTGTTGGGAAGACACCCCGTTGGGACCCTAGTGCCCTGATGTTGAAGTGAGAGACAGACTTGAACTAGATGACACTTTAACCCTTCCACATTTAATGGAGTAGTTGCTGCTTTAATTGCTTCTGAGCAACTCCAGTAGGTTAAACATACACATTTAACCAGGTGCCTGTTGGCAGCTTTGAATACTTTAGCAAGCATAAATTAGCATAGCCTTACTGACATTAAAAAGATAGGACTGATTTACAGTCACTAAGGAGCCCCAGCTTTGCATCCAAGTACCCAGTAACACTCCAAAACCGTTCCATAGAAATAGAAAGTTTCTCTGCAGAAATTCTTTCAGATTTGAGAGAAAACAATTGCTTTGAATGTTAACAAGTCTAGGTTGCTTTCAGAGCTGCCTGAAGGAGTGATTAAGCAAGCATTTTATCTATCCTTGATGCATTATTGGCACATTTATTAAGAAAGTTGTAGCTGATGAGGTTACAATATCCTCATTGTCATGATGGGTTGAGTGAATGAGATTTCAACTTCCATCTGAGTGTATGGCTCTTTATTTCTTAGCTTTTGCAAACACTCTAAAAACAATAGCAAGTTCTCTCACTCCACCTACCCTCTCACCCTTCTTTTAGAATCATAGAACACCAGGTTGGAAAGGACTTCAATTATCATCTGATCGAACCTTTCTAGGTAATACTCTGGTTTATATGAAATAGCTCAGTATCTTGTCAAGCTGAGACTTTAAACTGTCCAATGTGAGGGAATCTACCACTTCCCTTGGGAGACTATTCCTATGTCTGACTGTCCTAATGGTGAAAAATTTACCTCTTGTAAGGTATTTCCCAAGGAGCATGCCCGTTACTCCTTGTCTTTTCCATGCCACTCCTTATCTGTAAATAGGGAATATCCATCTTCTTTGTAGCCACCCTTTAAATATTGGAACCTGGTACTCTCGTAAGGACCAGGTTTTGTTGACCTGAAGCTTGCCTGAGCAGCCTGGCTATCACTTCATTGGTCATGTTATCTTAGTTTGGGGATGGTAACAGATGCCTACTGTAAGGTCTCCCTTGGAGATGTCCCCTCTGATTTTGACCCAGAGGTATTCAACAAGGCTACCAAAATTACCATAGTTGACTTCTATACATTCCTAGGTTTTCCTAAATATAGAGCATCACTCTTCCACCTCTTCTCCCCTTCCTGTCTTTACGAAACAGCCTATTGCCATCTATCATAATCCTCCAGTTGTGTGAATTGTCCCACCATGTTTCAGTTACTCCTATGATATCATGACTATCTGACTGGGCACAGAGTTCCTCCTGTTTATTCCCAGACTTTGTGCATTTGTATACATACACTTCAGGTTGCTGATCTTTTGGTTCTCACTCTGGGATACAGCTGAGGTACATTTGACACTACTTTGGTTGGCCTAATTTATTTCCCAATCAGTTGTAGTGGTGATGGTGGTGTGATCACTGCCATTTTGGATTTCTCCCCCTGGTACTGGCATGCTGCTCCCAGGCTCCTCTCTAGTAAGCCCAGTTTTACCCCCACCCCCCTTCAAGTCTAGTTTAAAGGCCTTTCTATGAGTGCTCCTAGCTCCTGACCCAAGATCCTTTTCCCCCTTTGGAGTAGGTGTACCTCATCTTTTGCCAGCATCCCCAGTGTCTTGTAAAGCAGCCTGTGGCCATAGAATCCAAAGTCCTGCTGATGACACCAGTCACATAGCCATGCATTGATCTGTAGGCTCCTCTTGTTTATCCCCTTATCAATACTTGCAACAGGTGGGACAGAGGCAAACATTGCTTGTGCCCCTGACCCCCTAACCAACTGTCCCAGGGCCTTTAAGTCTCTCTTCATGGCCCTTGGACTTCTTGTAGCAATCTCATCACAGCCTACCTGAAAAATAACTGATGGGTAGTAGACTGAAGGTTGAATGAGGACAGGGAGGTTTACCTGTACATCCTTGACCCTGGCCCCAGGGAGGCAGCAAACCTCTTTATGTAGAGGGTCTGGTTGGCATATCAGGCCTTTCACTCCCTTCAGAATCTAGTCCCCTATGACAAGGACCTGTCTTTCTTTTTTGCAGATGTTTT
Organism: Chaetura pelagica; assembly: GCF_000747805.2. NCBI lineage: Eukaryota > Metazoa > Chordata > Aves > Apodiformes > Apodidae > Chaetura > Chaetura pelagica. The sequence continues at coordinate 4,461,971 of NW_009952366.1, read as the reverse complement.
GATGAGTGGAGTGGTATGACCAGACTTCAATGATGTCTCCAAACGAGAAGAATTTTTGTTCTCACCATTATCCTGTTCCACTCACAAAGCACTCTATGTGTTACTCAGTGTCACCTGGCAGGGTGGTGTAGTTGTTGGGCAGACATCTTTTCAGTGCCTCTTGTGCCAGGCAGGAACATCTTGCCATTGCCCCCTGTCTTCCAAGGCATCACATTGAGTTGGATGGAGAGAGGACAGGGAGTTCCCTGTAGCAGGAGCTCTCTCTGCCTGCTGGGTTTCTATCACAGGAGGTCGGGTGTGATTCCAAGCATCTATTTCCCTCTCATATTCCCTAATGGTCCTCAGCCTGCCTACCTCCTCCTGGAGCTCCAGCACTAGGCAGAGGAGTTCCTTCACCTGGGCACATCTCCCATAGGCATGCTCACCACTACCAGCCAACAGTGATGTGTCAGTTGGGCACACTCTACAGCCTGACTCCTGGGTGGTAGTGTTTTCCCAAGAGAGCTCAGTCTGGGAAGCGGCACCGACCAGCACAAAGAGCTGTAGCATCTCTCTGCCTGTATGCTTATTCCAACAGATAAAGAGTAACAACAGTCCTGTTGCACAGCAAAATTGCTATTGCTAGAAGAGATGCAATGGTTTCAGAAACATTGGATGCCTCAAAGAGCAGCTAGCCACTTATAGGTACAATATGAGCAGAGCTTGTACAAGCATCCCCTGGTAACCTGTAGTAGCTGCCCAGCATGGACCATGCAGCAATGTCTCTGGAAGGAGGTGAACACTATCAGACAAGGATTCTTTTCTTAGTTTTTGCACAGGTATGATGTTGTTTTAAATCTGCATTAGGATACAACCAATGGAAGAATAAGGCATTCTGGATTTTTGGATAAGTAAAAATTTATGTATTCCACTAACACTGGCCAAAAAATGTGTCAGTAAATAATGATCTTTATTCTCCCATGGCAGCAAAAACCAAATATTAAAAGCATACAGGTATCATTCATAGATAGATAGATAGATAGATATCCATACAGATATTATATTGCATTAAAAAAACTTGGTAACTTACTAAAAAAAAAGGCACTTTATCCATTCCTGTTGATACTACATGTAAAAAGGCAACATGAAGAGACATTAAAGATTAAAACCTCAAACACTTGAGGAGTCAGAAGGCAGAATAATGATCCCTGAGAGCAGATAGCAGAGGAGAGAGAGGCTACGGGAACACGCAGTATGTTTTCTCTTACATGCCCTGGGAGTCTGTGTGCCACTCAGGAGCTTGCAAGTCCCAGAGATAAGCTAAGGCCTGGCAGCACTGGGATCTGTGTCATTGTCATTAATGTGACCATCACAGCAGTGTCCTATCTCCCTGTAAATTCACAGTTAGCATCTGAAAAACTCTTGACCTGAGAGTATGTATGAATTGAAGAAACAGCAACAGAGTTGTCATTGACAGTCTGTGGTTCCTTTTTATGCATGGGAATTACTGAGTTATCACACATATAGAAAAGAGAGGTTAGGATTGAGTTGATGGTGACCACTGAGTATGTCAGAACCCACCTTGTGCCTTTGCATTGCCATTATCAGTCTAGCTCTTAGTCATCTGGCACTTTTATCACAGCAGACAGGAGATCCTCTCACTTTTGAGTCTATTCAAGTTATCTAAGGGTGCTCAGTGCTACAGATGCACATGTCCCTCGGTCTCACATTGCTCCAGCTTCATCTCTGGTACTTGCAGACACATTCCATATGTGAGCACAAAACAGGTCAAAGCAACTGAATTGAGTGTTTCACACCTACCTCAAGCACATTGCTTCTTGGAGGCCTTGGCAGCCAGCCTACTCCTTCCATGCCAGTCACACATCACACAGCCGCCTACGCTGCTGACACCTGCCATTCAGAAATTGTTTTATCTCCCTTGTGTGAGCTTGGCCAGTTGCTGCAGAGTCTTAGCCAAGACTACTGCTTGAGAAAAGGCATTTATGTTAATAGGAAATTCATGTGGGAAGAAGTGAAATTCCTCTATTAGGCCTTCATGGTTAAAAAAAATCTACACAAGCACTTCCTGTAACAAAATAGATGCAGAAGCATTTTGGTTTTTAGTCAGTAGCCTATAACAATGTTGGAAAGCTCAGTTAGTTCACTGAATGGTTTTGCAAAACACTCCCCTATTGATTTACTCACAAAAAGGAGAGAATTTCATTTCAATACTTATTAACCTTGCCACTTTTTCAGCCATGCTGAGCGCTTTATACATCTACACACACATATATAATACATATATATATAATGTTTATATATATGTATAATATCTTACATCCTACATTTAGAATAAATCATTCATGCATGCTAGTATTTCAGAAAATACATTTTTGTATATTTTAATGCAAACCTCTGCCATCAAGGCTTCTGAGTCATATAGGACTTATAGACTGGGAGATGCTGAGATCAGTCAGTACTCACTACACTGCATCTAGTATGCAATGTGGTTGTGTTTTCTTGCTTCTGTCTTTGCATTATTTGAGATTTTTACAGTCCACATTAGTCAAGCAAAACTGTGTACCCACTGAGTTTGAAATTAGAGGGGGAACTTTTATTTAAGAGTGTCATTACTTTTATCTGATTGGGATAAACAACGGAAACTTGTTATCTCTATATTTCAACGTTCTCAAAGTACAGTAGACTGATAACATTATACAGCCACAGCAAGATAGCAGGTAGCAACAGAGGATGAGGCTGATAGTTTATATCAACTCACAATGTTTTGCTTCATTAGAGGATCCTTGACTACTCAGTCCTGAGAGATATAAGTTGAAGAATCAGTTTGTCCATCTGCTCATCAGGTTTTTTTAGATGTTGATTAAGAGGAAAGTGGCTTTCAATGACCCGAAACATTATAAGGAGAGTTCTCAGCTATCACTTTGCTAAGAGCAAAGGGAAAATACTTATCTCCCAGGCTATCGAGGTGCAGTGTGATTACAGTTCAGACAATTCCATGACATTATCAACAATGATGCCTCTTAATCTAGCAGGCTTTGGTCTTTCCCATGTGAAGTGATCAACCCAAGCAAAGTGTCAATCCATGGTCTTCCTTCTCCACCACACCCACCTTGCCTGGCAGAGTAATAGGGTTCCCTGTGGTCCAGAAGGGAACCAGGGAAGCAGTTTCCCATTACCTCCTTTACTACAGAAAAATCATAGGACCTCATGGGAAGACCTCTGCTAACACAAGTGCTTGATGCCTGTGCATGAAGTCTGGTATAGGATACTGCCTAAAATTTCGGAAAGGTGCCTAGACTGTCATAAAATGTCTAAAAATTTCTTTAATGCAAACCTTCAGTGACCCAGGGAACATTATATATGACTGTCATTTAGTCCCAGTAAGGACTAGGAAACAGCTTGTTGCCAAGTCAAGATTGATTTGTGCACAACTTTGCAAACCTAGAAATCTAGTAAAGATCACTCAGTTCATGCAGGAAGAAAAGCTTTATTTAGAAAGGAATTTTGTCTGGATAAAGTCTAGGTGAGTTTGTAACCCTCCATATCCAACATCTTCCTTAATGCTTAGCTTATCTTTTTACCTGGTTACAAATGGATCCATTATCTACAGTTTTCAGCTCCCAGACTGACTGTCAGGAATTACAGTTTTGGTTTGCAGATATTAAGGTAAAAGGTGTACTAATCAGCTTGGCTTTCAAAGTGTGTGCTTTATCAGAACCATAGCTTTATTGATTGATTTAAATATTTTCAGCACATGCAGCTTATGAAAATAAGGTTGCCAAGATTTCACTTCATGTTTCTGAATATCTTCATCAGGCTTCTAGTGGCCAAAAATACAAGCCTATTTTGCATAAATTGGAGTAGACTAAAGACACGGTTCATTCCACTAAAATGCTAGAAGATGTGTTTCTAAATCTAGAAGACAAAAAATTTCAGACAACCATCCTTGTCTATAAGTCTCATCAATGCTATAGATAACAACAGGTACTAAGAGCTCTGGATCGACATGGGTGTTGAAATCCTAGGAGGTCATCCAATAACTGTGACATTAAAGATATTGTATGTCATATCTACAGAAAAGGATAATCACACTGATCTCTTTTGTAAAATGCTTTAATGACAACTTCATATAAGTATCAGTTATTAGACTTCTAGTAATATAGTACTTGTAAAACAGGTAACTACTTATTTTCATTAAGCCACCTTACTGAAAAGCTTGGCAAACCATATTTTATTAATATTGCTATAAGCTATCCATAATTTGATTGCAAAAATAATTGCTTTAGTGATATCAGCCATTTCAAAATGCACAAGACTATTTAAATCACCTAATAATCTTGTCATATGTTTCAAACTGAAACCTTAGTAGCTTGATCAAGGGTTCAAATGCAGCTGAGACCTTCAGCCTTGATTTAATCTGACTCCCTGCTGATATTGAATGGCAATACATAAATCTTATTAGGCTTACAGTTATTTCCTTCAATCATGAATTTAATACAGGAGGTTGGTTTCTTTCAGTGTGCCAAAATAAGTTCCAAAAGCTAGGTAGTTTTCTATTAAGTAAGCAGAAAGTCAGTATGAAGAAATATTAAGCTACATTATACAACACCAAGACTGTAATGTGAGGGATCACTTGCAAACCTGAACCCATTATGAAGTTAAGTTTTACGGAAGGGAAATACTTGTGTGTTGACAATAAGGTCTTGTTATCCTAATCGAAAAGACAAGATTTTTTTATTAACTGGGCAAAGTTAGTTTAAGATTGGATTGTAGTCCAACCCATACAATTGTGTGTGTCATTAGGAGAACAGACACACAGGTGCTATGTAGCCGTCTGTGGTGCAGGAAACAGCAGAAGAGGTTGTACATTCAGAATTCCTGATTCACTCCAGTACAGTGTGGGATGGGTTTTCACTTACGTCTTGGCCTCTAATAGCCACATCTGCATAACTTAGAAAGCCTTATATGCAAGATGCAAGAAGATTCTGGCTCCAACTGGAGCTGAAATTTTCTATAAAAAAACAAAGCCAACCTTCCTACAAACACAGCAGTGAGAAGATTATATTAAATATTTTTCCCCTTTAGCCTCAGCATGTATCTATGCTCACTCTACCAAGTGACAAAAGAGATTGATGCCTTTCTACTGCTTGATCTGCTCCTATGAGAGATTTTGCATTAGGGTTTTTAAGTAGAACCTCACAGGTTAAAGTTAACATAGAATCCTTACAATTAATTATTAGAGCGCTCATTTAATCCTCAAGTACAACATCATAAGCACCACTTGAAATCTGACAAAGTGGTATGTGTGTGTCCCAGAGGAGAGCTAGATCCTTAGTTAAATATTGCTTTTGTTTTCCAGATGAGCAGACAGACACAGGACTAAATCCTTAAAAGTTCATAACCTTAGAAAAAATATCCTAGTCTGAAAGATTTACCATTAAAACTTCAGACTGTTTTGAATGGATGCATTAGCTGAAGTTTTATCAAATCTGATACAAGGTGCTGTGTCGGTTTTCTTCACTGTCACTTGCTGGAGCCACCATGGATCTGAGTAAGTGAATCCTGTGATGTCAAGAGTTGAAGATCACGTCCATATTCTTAACTGCATAGAAAGGAGTGTGGTCAGCAAGTCCAGGGAGGTGATTCTGCCCCTCTACTCTGCTCTTGTGAGAGCCTGTCTGGAATACTGTGTCCAGCTCTAGATTTCTCAGTACAGAAAAGACATGGAGCTGTTAATGCAGGTCCAGAGGAAAGTCATGAAGATGATCAGAGAATTGGAGCACCTCTCCTATGAAGACAGGCTGAGAGAGTTGGGATTGTTCATCCTGGAGAAGAGAAGGCTCTGGGGAGACCCTACTGTGGCTTTTCACTATTTAAAGGGCTCTCATAAGAATGGTGGGAACAAACCTTATAGCAGGGCCTGCAGTAATAGACAAGGGTAAATTCCTACTACATGTGAGGAAGAAGTTTTTCACAGTGAAGGTGGCAAAACATTGGAACAGATTGTCCAGAGAAGTGGTAGGAGCCACATCCCTAGAAATATTCCAAGACAGGTAGGATGGGTCTCTGAGCAACCTATTGGCCAAATATCACAGACGGTGTGCAGCTTGCAAGACAGAGCAGCACCTGTCCCACATTAAAGCTGTCTGAGCAACAAACAAGTTTGCATTATCATAGAGCAAAACACAGCACGTAGGAAATAAAGAGGTAAGAGACAGGAATGTATAGAGGAAGATGTATAGATTCAGCCTAAACTTCTGACTTTTTCCTATCAAATATTTTAGAAGATGTTTTCATTAGCAAAGATAAGTGAAAATAGCCCTGTTATTAACAAAGCATTGCATGTAAATCCTTAGTTTTAAGTGAGAAGAGAGAATGATGAGTGATAAAATCTTTAATTCGATTAAGGGTGTATTAGACACATTTAAAATTCTGTATATATTTCATTGGAATATGATTTATGAAACCTTGCAGGCACTTAAGTGTATATAAGAGTATGACTCCATTGTTAAAATGGAAGTATATGGAAGTATATGCTTTTGATGAAGTATATGCTTTTGAGGTTACTGTTCTTTTTAATGGCATTTTCAGGAGGGGAAGGGGCACACATAGCAGAAGCTATCTACAACTGTGGATAGGATCAGATAAAAAATGTTGGCTGAAAAAATCAAGGGAGTTTTTACAATTTTCATTTTGGAAAGGCCAAAATCTTTGCTTTCAATGTTTTTTTTTTAAAAAAAACATATTAGATTAAAATAAGGAATGAAGCAAATAGACCTTAATAACCCACAGCCAAATGATATTTTATTTCAGATTAAGCTTTTTTTACTAATGTGAAAATGAAGCAGCATGGGATTTCCTTTTACATTTCACAGAAATCTTGTCTTCTCATGCAAAATATGTTTTTATTTGAACTTGCCTAATTTTTTCGATGTTTGGTGTTCAATGACTGTATTTATTAATGACAGTAAGTCACATCATAACACTAGCATTACAAGAAAATAATTGAGTAGTAAATTCAATATCTTTGAAAATCTAAAGATTTAATGAACTATATATTCTGCTTTCTCTGAGTGTTTTCTGTGGACTACAGGTATATACATTTATTTTTGTTACTGTTCTATAAAATAAATGAGAAATTAGTAGCTCAGGCACTTCTTCAGACATGTATGCCTTTTAAATTATATACGTATTCATTTTCACAATGTGCTAAACCCACTGCAATCATCCAGAAATAGTTGAATGTTATTCCAAGATACTCATAATGTAACAACCAAGAAGACAGAGAGAAGGAAGGGGAAAAGAAATGCTGTTTTAAAAAGGATTTAGTGCACATGTAAAAAGTGAAAATACGTATTATATAAACTCTTTTTTCACTCTACATATGAATGTCTCAACATCTAGTGTCAGATAGTACACAGGCAAGACTGTCTTCAAGTCTGAGCAAAAAAATATAAGAAAAAAAATTCATTTATTTTTCTCCTGTGAGGATGATGTGAATTGTGCTGGTAGAGAGCTAGAGACAGGCTCAAGAACACAGCTCCTCTGATACAGTACAGGTTGACAGATTGAGGGAAAAAAAAATAGCCAGCAACTTAAACAGGAGATGTGATTGGTAACAGGAGCAGATACAATGTCCCAGTGATTCACACTGATACCATACCCACCTACACAGACAGTGTGTAAGGCTAGGACCAGATTCAACTGCAGCAGCCATGTGCATTCCATCAGTCACTGCACCATTTCATTCCCAAGATATTTCACAAACTGTGCCCATTAGATCTGTGTGGGTAGCCTATGTGGAGGAGGTTCTTTTTCTTCCTAGTTATTGGTATGGCAACAGTTAGTTACATCTTGATTGCATTCAGAAAATGATAGAAATTTTTTGGCTGGATCACAAACAGGCAAAAAAATGTGACAAATATTACAAAGTGGTTTTATCAGACTGTTTTTAATTGGGTAACAGCCTACTGCATTATGGCAGGGAGCTGGTTGTTTTTTTTTCTTCCCAGATGGGTTTAACTGCTTGTAGAGTAGTGTTGACCCTATGATAGAAGAAAAAATGTTAACCATGTACTGCACTGTCTTTAGAGCTCCTGTTTGACAGATGAGGTTTACTAAATATAGATAATTTCTTTCTAAGATTTGCAGCAGAAGAAAAATGGATAAATTCTCTACTTTGAACTTTGGCACCTCTTGGAAACCATGGAAGAGAGCATCCAAGTAAAGTGAAATCTGAACTTTAGCTTCCTTCTCTCTTCAGTCAGGGCTGATGAATTGGGGCAGATCCAAGACTTCTAACAGTATAAGAGGCTCAACACTTCTTGTAGTCCATCAGTAACATAAAAATCCTCACTGAATCATACAGATACATGTTTTAGTAGTAAGACCTCAGAAAGAATTGTGTTGTGTATCTCATTTCCTGCAGATCCCATGTTTCTTCAAGATCTGTGCTCAAGCAGAGTCTGTGATGAGCTGGAACACATGACTGTCATCAGCTGTGATGGAACTGAAGCAAAAAATCCCCAAACTCTGTGGAGGGTGGGGACCAGGTATAGTGTAGCTGTAGAGAGTTAGCTACACTAATTATCACCCAGCCACACACTGATAGCCACAGTGCTGTAAACTGTGAAGCTTATGCAAGGTTTCCTTCCCTTGCCCATCAGAGAACTGGGCTTATCTACTTCCATAATACTTTGGGAAAGCTGACTGCCAGTGATTACATCCAGAATCTTGAGATATCTCCAAGATACGTGTGTGTTTTTCTAAGACATTTAATCTTAGTCCCACAAGCTGTTCCCAAAGTCCTTAAGAGCATGTTCTATCTGCAAGGAATCATCTTGCTCTCTGATTCATTCTGTTAAACACATGTTGACTAATCAAACTGTTGGCTTTTATGAAATGATTAAGGAAGTGGTGCCTTGTTATTTTACCTAATAGCAGTCTTTGTAGATGATACGGTAAAGTCTACCCTCATTGAATCAGGAAAGAATGAGGCAAATACCACATATTTTCTGCAATGAAAATTCTTGTTCTGAAACAAACTGTTTATAGCATTATGCTTCTTTTTACTATATGGCCTCCAAAAACAAAGGCAGATTTATTTTTTTCTTCAATAACATCCAGCACTCTACCTCCCTGGGTATATCCCAGGGTTATTGATACTTTTCCTAGCACCACTTCTGTGCTGGAAGAGGTATGTGTTAGATATTATTTCCTAGACACAATTGTGCTGATCTGCTACAATAATTGTAATATAATTAGTGGAATTCCCTAGTTTTTCTGGATAATATTCCAAAACTATGTGAGATATATCTAAAGTCTCAAAGTATCAGAGACTAAAATTCAAGTGAAAAAGAACTCCATATTTTGAGGAGCCAGATACTGAAGCCTAGATAGGGAGCAATCAAGGGAAGTAAAAAGTATGATCAGAGAATCTTTTATTTCTTAAAAACACTTCATCATCTCTAGTTCTAATAATAATTTAACTGGTCATCTGCAATATTCTTCAAGTGTGGTTTATGCTATATTTGTTGAGAGGATCGTTGTTCATAGAAGGTGAGAGAGAGGGTGGTTGTGAAGGTCTTGTGGTGAGCATCCTGGTTTGAGCCAGGATAGACCAACTTTTTTTCTAGGGCCTGCAATCATGAACATTACTGGGAGTAGGGGAACACAATAGGGGTTTTGTATATATTTGTGCATATGACATTATTTTTGTTATCACCACTACTGTTTCGTTAAAGCTGTGCAGTGTATTTTCCAACTCAGAAGTCACTCTTCCTTATTCTCTCTCCTTTCCCTATAGAAGAGAAAGGGTTTGATAAAAAAACCTTTGTAATTTGTTTAATTGCTGGCCCAGCATTAAAAAGTAACAGTGACCAAAATAAGCTATATACTCAGTGGAATGAATATCAAAGAAAGTTGGTTCCTCAGATACGATTTTTCAGATTGTTAGGTTCTTGACTATACATGCTAATACCTATAATTTCATACTTTCTAACAGATAAGAAAAAGTAATTAGACAGAGGGGCACTGACCATGGAAGATGTCCTTTTGGGAAGTGTTGGTGAAGTCTTTACATCCTTCTCAAATGAAAAATTTCCACCAGTTCTCATGAACTCTAGTGACAGATCTAAGGAAGGTTTCTGAAGTGATACAAAAAAGGTAGTTTCTGAAGTACTTGAGTGTGTAACCCAGTCAGAAGAAAATCTACAACAGCTTCACATGTGTAATGTTGCTTATAAAGGTACTCTGAGGAGCTCTGCATCTGCTAATGACATGGATTTCTCCTGAGTTGTTTGAATACAGTTTGGGAGATCAGGCAGGTAACTGTGACTGAATCACATATATTCTTAAAGTATGTCTGCCTTATTCTTATTGAGAATAATCACTGATTGGTCTAATAAAGACCTGATTGGGGAAAAAAAAAAAAAAAAAGTTCCATAGGAAATTAGTTTCTACTTCAAAGCAGAATGGAAAATTGGAGTATCCAAAAAGTAGGGCAAAAAAACTATGAGAAGTTTAAAAATAAAATTGTCAGAATGAAAAAAAATACCATACCTGTGACTGGAGCAAAAGTTCCTGCATAATTTGATCTGTTTCTTTCTTTAAAAAAAACAAACTAAAATCACATAACTATGTGGAACTGAATAGTTTCTCTGTTTCGATCTGTCACCTTGAAATGTGGGGGACTTTATTTTTATTACATCAATTGTAAAATTTAAAAAAACTATGCATTGAAACTGACATTTTCCCCTGGAAAGTTCTTATTTCAGCAAAACCACATTTTCCAAGCGGAAAATTTTTCGTGTAAATGTATTTCAACCTGCTTTACTTACTTGCCAGAAATATGAATCTGCCTATAACCATCATCTTACTAAAAATTTTCCAACATGAAAGTTGTTACAATTTTGCCCTTTAAACTTTTAAAATGTTCTGCTGATGATGATAATTTGGCCATGAAACAGAATAGTGCTTATTATAGCACCATGAACAGAAGTCAGTTAGCACGTTTCATGGCTATCACATGTTCAATTACAGTGGCAAATTCTAAGCATGGGTCAAATGCAAATAAACCCAGGAGTTCAAATTTCTGCTTCTTTAAACATTCCAGATGTAAAAATTTTCCATTTACTTCACCTCAGTCAACTGAGTTCAATGTGGTGGGATAATTAATCCCCTCAACTGTTCTGCAAATACTTCAGTCTAGATACAGCTTTACCTCTTTGTGAATGTGGATGTACTTTGTAACAGAGTTATAGGAACACAGTGATTTATATCTAGTTGGCAGAATAGAGTCAATACAAAATTTTACCAAAAAAAAAAGATAAAACTGCAAACAAGCAGAATTTAAATAAAACACTTAAGAAAAGTTTATTGCTACTTGTTTGTTTTGGTGGGTTTTTTGGTAGTGGGGGAAGGGCCCCAGGAGTGGCTCCGGTAAGAAGCTGAGAAGCTCCCCCTGCCCCAAACCAATAATAATTTAATTTCACACTAATCAAATACACGCAGGACACAGACAACACAAAGAGCAGGGTTTGCATATGTTACCCCATCCCTCTTTTCTTCCCGGGCCGAAATCACTTTGTTCCCGGTTTCTCTCCCTCCTTCCCCCCAGCGGCACAGGGGGACAGGGGATGGGGTTTAGAGTCAGTTCACAGGCTGGTGGTTCTTGCTGCTCCTTCCTCCTCAGGAAGAAGGATTCCTTACAGTCCTTCCCTGCTTCCCCATGTGGTCCCTCCCATGGGAGAGAGTCCTCCACGAACCTCTCCTTCATGAGTCCTTCCCACAAGGTCCAGAGCTGCTCCAGCCTGGGCTTCTCATAGAGTCATGGGCTGCTTTGGGAACAGCAAACTCCCCTGGCACCGGGGTCTTCCAAAACTGCAAAACCAGAGTCCACCGGTCACAAAACCCAAGTCCACCCTTACTGGCACCTTCAGGGAATGTTTCACTATGTTCCTCCATGAGTGCAGGGGCACAGTTGCCATCTCGCCATGGGTTGCAGGGAAACTTCTGCTAGGGAACCTTCTTCCCCTTCTTCCTCACCACAAGCACCCCTCTCCTCTTTCTTTGAAATGCTTCTCTGCTCAGGTGTTATATCAGTTCTTTCATATGCCAGGCTTCATGTTAACATACAAAATTAAACAAGAGCACTTCTCATAGTCCTTTACCGTATTTATGTACCATTCATCAGTGGTTACCCTTATAAGTATCAACTTGATCTAGTGGGAAATGTGCCTGCCAATGCAAGGGGGTTGGATCTAGGTGATCTTGAAAGTCTCTTCCAACTCAAACCATTCTATGATTCTATGATTCTATATGGGTAAGTCAATCATATCTTCCTGGGAACAATATGTGTGAAGTCCTGCCTTGGGAGACATCTTCAAACAAGAATCCTATGCAGCATGGGATATGAGGAATACTTTTTGTCTCCAGCATACTTCAATTTCATACTCTGAACTGATTCTTTCCATACAGCTATCTAAATTCTCTGTCTCCTGTGAAGTCATTAGACTAACCTTTACAGTATGAATAGAGGAAGAGGTGATCTTTGTTTAACAGCAATAATAAGCACAGACTGTCAATTTCAATTATGTGGAGAAAATCACAGAAACAGAGGCATGAAGCAACAATAGTCTAGGTGATATGAAGGTCAGTTAGTACCAAAAGCAATTTCTGCTTTCATAAAATTATGAACCTCATCAGGAAAAGGCTGGAAAAGCAATAGTAATGGATTAGGTTGCACTGGGGAGATGTTGGTTGCTTTCTCAACAGACCTAGAAATATCTAGAGAATTAGAGGAGTGCAGAATGGACAGTCAATGGCACTACAGTCAGGGCAAATTAGAGGTACACATCAAGGAATAAATTACCAACAATAACAGATCCAGGGACAGCAAATCCCAGGGTTGCACCTGCTTCTGAGAAGGAAGAGTCAGAGTGTGCTAGTCAGTTGTGTCTGCAACCAGGAAAGGGCAAGAGAACTAGCTATTATGAACAGAAGGATTAGTGGCATCTTTTCCAAGAAGAACCAGGCACTGGCAGAGATGACAGTTTTTAACACTCCTTGCATTTAAAAACAAACAAACAAACAACAACAACAAAAAAAAAAAACAAAAACAACAAAAAAAACCAAAAAAGGTACGGCTTTCTCCAAAGCTCTCCTCTGGCATCTTGCTTTCACACGGAAGAACTGTCCAAGTTTGGATGTTCCTAAGGGACACAATTCAGATTTTTACAAACTGGAGAACTTTGAGGTCTTTGTGATTGTAGTTTACACAGAAATGGACACTTAAATCTCCATTTTGGTCTTTCTCAATCTGGGACTATCTCAGAATTAGCATCTCTGGAATAAATCAGGTTGAGCGAGGCTCCATAGGACTTCGGCTACAGCAGATCCAGGAGGACCAGTGTGAGATCCAGCCAGTCCAGAGTGAGATGGGTCCCTAAGGCTGTGGCTTTTCTCATGACCCAAATCTCCAATTAAAATAGGTCTCTTATGCAAAGTAATGGTGATGAGTGCTTTAAAAGCTGTCTACTCCTGATTTAACATTTCATGGCTATAAGGAGAAAGGACTAGGAGTCTCTAATAACAGGGGTTCAATTGTACTAAGAGCAGATTCCTCATTGCCTTGCACTACTTGAGAACTTCAGTGTGATTGGACATGAGGCCAGTGACCTGACATTTAAGCAAGCTGTTGTATCATATAATTACTGCTCTCTATAAGCCCACTGCTTGTCTCCTTCCAGCTGTTTCACAAGCTTGGCTGACAAAGGGGCTACTTTGAGATTTAACATATTTTAATAATTTTGTACTGTGCATTACATGATTGATTAACTTACTTTCACTACCTCATGTTTATATTGTCAACGTTTTAGGTCCCAAGCTATCACTTATCTTCCAACCAGTCTTCTTTTTAAGGATCACGTATTTCCAGTTAGGGTATAAAATAGTTTGCAATTACTAACGAGTATTTTAAAAATAAAAATAGTTTTATAAATAATAGTACAAAAGAAAACTCCAAACTGTTCAGACTTAGTTAGCTCTGAGTAGTTAACAGAATATATCGAGATAGATCTTATCCACAACAGACAAGAATCAAAAGAAGTCTACTCCAAACAGAAAGCACACAAATAACTCCAAAATATGAAGAAAAACATTCAGAAATTAACAAGTCAGAAAACTAAAATTAAATTAAATCTGTATCCCTTCCTAAAAAAATAATAAAACTGAGATTTTTTTACTACTTTTAGATGTCATATTTGCTGTCCAAAGATAATAAAGAGAAAGAAAAATAAAGAACATAGTCTAAGTTTATTACTAAGAGTCACATAGCATCAAATTGCATTGCATTTTCACCGCAGTGAATTAAGATAAGGAATATTTTCTCTAACAACAATAGCAGAGTAATGAATATGGTACTTGTAGTTCAGGTCTCATAATCAGTTCTTCTTGATATTAATTAAGCAGACATAGACCTCTTAGTTTCTTAGCTCATCCGAGGGGCCCACATTCCTAACAACTGCCTTCTTGCTAAATTACTAAATCTCCTTAAGAAGCCATTGCATTAGTTTATGTGTCCAAGAAGAAAAAATTTAGACCCAGTGAGACTTAATGAACGCTGTATGCAAGGGCTTTTTTTGCAAGCCATAGGGGAAATCAACAGTATTAAGACAGGCAGGAGGTGGTGAAAGGAAGCAAGTGGTGCTTGAAGGAGTCTGTCACTTCTGTTAGCATCCATCATTTGCTGCCTGCTGTTAGCGGCTAGTTGTAGCCTCAATGTGGTTTAGAACCTCTTGCCTTTTTCTACAGTTGGCAATGGAATGCCTTCCACAAGCATTAAAAAGAAAATGGGAATCTTAAGTAATTTCAAGATTACACACTGCATTGCTGAGCCACAGCAATGTCCTTGGCATGTGATCTGTGCTGGGTCACCTCTGCTCTTTACCACATTCTCCAAAGGGAAAGCACAGCACATAGTGCCTAGGCTACTCAGATCAGAGTATTGCTCAGAAGTGTTAGTGACAGTACTGCTAAACTCAAACATGTAAAATTTATTAATTGCTTCTCTCTCCAAAAATCATAATGTTTTATTGTTCATTATATATTTGCAGGCTTTTATCTCTCAATTTCTGAGTCTTCAGGCCAAAACTTTTATTTTCAAGTTTCTCTTTGAAAAGAGAAGGTTAGGAAGTTTTCTGTTCTATGAAAAGTTTAAAATCCCAGCCATGGGTTTAAAGAACTACACTTCTAAGAAAAAATATCCAAAGTCACTGAGACCTGTGATGAAATATTTACACTTGCCATTGCTTTTATAGTAATAGTAATTAGTGTCTGATGTCTTTTCTCACTTATTCCTTAGTTTCACCACCCTTGTGAGTTGAGACAGAGCTAGGAATAGAATTACCATCCCTCTCTGCCCCCACATTTCTCCTTAGTATAATTAGAAGGTATGCAGACTAGAACTAGCACATCTGCCAGTTAAGTGTAGTGACTGATATTTCTGATTTCCACTAGGCTACAGGACTCCTTTCTCAAATTGTTTGTGTTTGAACTGCAGCATGTGTTAAAAAAAATCCACAAAAAAAAAAAACACAAACAACAAACCACCATGCCCCCCCAAAAAACTTCTGATGAAGAATCCACCTTGGTAAATTATTCTGAGATCTAATTACCTTTTCTAAAAACAAAAACCAAAACTAAACTAAATAAAAATAAAGTCCATAACCATACAACAACAAAAAAATTACAACCAACAAAACAAAAAAAAAACACCCACACCAACAAGCATATTTCTTAATTCAAGATTGAGCATGTTTTACTTCAAATGCAGGTAATGGGTCTGCTGAAGACTGCTTTGTTATCACATTTCTCTTACTCCCAGTAACTCTTCCTTTCCCCAGTTCTCAGTTTTCAGTGTTTCTCTTGAGCTCTGGACACACAAATGGACACCCTATTCCAGCAGAACTTGCTTTCACAAGCACAGAGGTGATGAAGCCCCAGTGCTCATAGGTTTGGTCTCTACAGTTAAGAGCTACACCCCTGCTTTTATCTACACTGTCACATTGGAGTTCACTTTCAATGTGCATAACTCCACATAAAAAAAAGCCATCCCCTATCCAGAGAGAAGTAATCTCCAGGATAATTCTAATAATTTCTCTTACTTTCAGTGATCTTTAAATACAATATGATTCTTCTACATGTTATCTTTAATTCGAATTTCAAGGGAAGTTTTCAGTAACAAAATGAAGACAGCAATGGCTCTCCTGTTGTGAAAGAGTGCATACACACAAATAAGCCTTTAAATTGCATGTTTTATTTTGCCCAAACAGTAATGAGTGGTTAATCTTATCAACTAGTTTGCACATGAAATTTTAACTTTGAACTTTTTTTTCACTGAAAGCACATTTAGAAGGACACGGTGAAAATCTTTTGGCTTAGCTTTCCATAATTAGTTTATTCATTTCTAAGACTGAAGCTATGAAGTGTTTTAACAAATGTCCTCTTCAGTTTGGGTAGCAACCATTTTTCAAGTTGGGAAAGAAAAGAAAGATCACATCTGGTATTTTGAGTGGTGAATGACGTGACACGTATTAGCAGAGCACCTCTACTGCACTGTAAAAAATGTATCTTTAAGCCAGCATTAACCTACTACCTAGTTTAGATGCCAGTAGTCACTTCAGTAGATTGACAAGGAGCTCAATATGGGCCTCTTGATAAAATAATTAGATTATTCTGAGCTCTGAGCTTTCATTATGTGTTTTAAAAGAATAGGAGCAAACACCTGATGAGGCAAATAGAAGAAAACCCATTCTGTGGCACAGTAGGACAGCAGAATAGAAAGAGTTATGAATCAACTGCAATGAGAAGAAAAAGAAACTCAGCTACAAAATAAATTTTACATGATCTCAAGGAGCCAACTACTTGGAAGGAGGAGGCTCTTCACATTCAAGGCAGAATAGAAATGGTCAACATGCAATCAATACTGTCTGCTGTTTCCCTGACAGACATAAAATGAACAGGAATAGTTGCCAAGTGATCAGCTGCTAACATCAGGCCAACTCCATACTACAGTGGGTAAATTACAAGACCAGGTAGGACCCCTGCTAGCTAATTCAAAGTCCCTGAGGACACTTTGTATATTACTAGAGTTCCAGTGAAGAGATAGGTGATTCTCATCATAAGAGAAGACTCAATTATTAAACAAGGAACAATTGCTCTTCTATTTTGTTGCATTCTTTTACATATAGCTTTCAGAGAGTGTGAGATGAACAGAGGTCTTTTTCAGTGAGTTTTCAAACTGGACAAAAGTTAGTATGCATGAACCCAAAGTCCTCTATGTAGAGCCACATCTAAGGAATTTAAAGCTTTGTCTTAGTTGAAATATAGATATCCTGTGACTCTAATAATGAGACGTCTAGTTAATCATGAAAACTCTTCGCTGGCAATTTATCCTATGTGTTTGTACCTACATAAAATGAGACACCAATTATGTTTGTATTGCAAGTACTATTGCAATACTAACTGTAAGTAAATATGATTCTCACCCAGAGCTAGAGTAAATTGCAAGCAATGTCTTGATGATGGGCCTGCTACAAATGAGAGTTTATGAATGATTAGCACAAGTTAGCCCTTCTCTAAAATAGAATATGGTTTGACCAGCAGGGAAATTTCTATTGCAGAGTCAGTCTCAACATAAATGTAAATATAAATAAATATAGATATAAATATATATATATTTATATATAAATGTAAAAATGTGTATATAAATATAAATAAAAATAAAGAAGCCTTTTCTGTTAACAAACTTAGTTAAAGATAGTTGTTTTCAATTAGTGGTTTTAAGACTTTATATTATAGAGTAAGAGAATTCACAACCTGTGAGTCCTGTGTTTTTGAAGTTAAATTTAAAACAGACTGGGACCCTAGAGATCTGAGCCAACTCCTTCTGCCATAGATTTTGTATTTTATTTTATTTTATTTTGAGCACTAATGTCACTCTTATCTTTTTGTGGTGCAACTAGCACAAAAATAAAGATGTTAAATAAGAGAGAAATTTCCTCTGGAAAAAAAAAAAAATTATATATATATATATTAGTAAGTACAAGTTGGTAGACTTAGATTTTTTTTCTGAGGAAATGGGTGCATCTAGAATGCTTGTACAGCTCACATATTTCAGTCACTAGAGTGACCTACAATTGAAGTGGTCACATATGACAGTCAGAATAATTAGCTGTGGAATCTAGGAGATGTGAAGATGTACAAATTACATCTGCTCTCCTCATTTCATGCCCACATCCTGCACAGTCCAGATAGACCTAAGGCACCAATGCACGTCAGGATTACAGAAAGTAAAAAGTGTTGATGAACCTGTGTTAGATAATTTAGCAAACTCTGTAATGGGACTAAACACTTCCCAGCATTTGTTTTAGTCAGAAGACTGTTTTGTCACTTCCAATTCAATAACTGCTATGAAATATAGCACTGTTAAACATACTGCTGCTCTTCTGAAATCATTCCCTAAGTTATGGGCAGTACTAAAGCTTGTGTTCATTCTTGGAAAACACTAGACTCCATCACTGTCATTTCAGAGTGAAAAATGTTGCTTTGGATAGAAGCAGGCAGATCTCCTATCTATTCCACTTCATTCATTGACTTTAAGAAAAATGGTTCCTACATTTTCGCTTGTTTGGAATTATCTGATATAAATGGTATTTGGAACAGTTTCCTTGCTTGTTGTAGAAGAGAGATTTTACTTTGAGAAAATTAAAATGAAGCAACATTAAACATGTTCTGTGCATTCCTCAATTCTGGAATAGCACATTTCACTCTATCTTGCTTTATTCCAAAATTACATGTACAAATTGGTCTAATTCTGCTGTTGTGAACTTCCCACAGAACTAACAGTTTCAGTTGAAGAATGGTTTTGTTAGCCTAGACCACTTAACATCTAATCACTCACCATCAACCCAGACCAGTGACAACTCATCACAGTATTTCTTTGTCCTTCTGGATTCGAATTTTCTGCCTGAGTGGTCAGATTCCCTTTTAGCACAGTGTCAATGAAGTCAGCTACTAATTGGGTTTGAGAAATTAATGTTTTTCATATGTTTAATGGCTTCAGAAATTTCTGACTCATTCAATATGCTGACCACCACAAAAATAAACAACAAACAAGCCACGAGTCAGTAATGGGAATTACAACTTAATATGAAACTGTAGTGCTTATGCCTGTCTAGTCCACAGACAATGCTGTTGATGTCAATAGAATAAATAAACAAGAAAGTGAAGATAAAAATAAGGGGAAGAGAATGTTGGGTAAGAATGAGACAAGTATTGAACTACTGTGTTTATACATAGACCATACGGTGCAGACATAAACAGTGTGAGCTTACTTTACCACCATTAGGCAGTCTCCCTTTCAGAAAACTCCTGTCTGCCAAATGTTTTTCTTGTCCTTAATACTGCAGATTCTGCAGACACCAAGCCATGTATACCAGAGTGAGGTTCAGTAAACAAACTTTCCTAAACTATGTCCATTTTCTGCTAAGAATATCAGAAGTATCTGAATTACCAAAAAAAAAACAAAAAACAAAAAAAAAACCAACAACAACAAAAAAAATACAAACCACACGACTAACAACTCTTTTGCCTCTTTTGCCACATTTTTCTTTTATTTTTAAATACATGCATACTTACATACATATAGATATAGACACTTTTGCTCAATTTTAATGTGTAGTGTTTATTATAGGCATAGGTTTTCCAGGTGGAAAAAAATTGCAATACAATCATTGCCAGACCTGATGCTTGCCATGGACTACAACTGCAGGGACACAGAAAGACTTTTACCTAGTGTTACTACACCTATAGGTTTGAAAATCCACGCCCAACCATTTGGCAGCCTATCTCTGATCTCTAGGTTTTTGTTGTTAATTTCCTTCAGTGGCTCCTGAAGACCCAAGGACTGCAGGAGAATACTTGCAGGAAAAAATTGTATCAAGTGTCTTAAATGGAGCAAGCACTTGGTTTTAATTCCATGATCTAATATGTCATTTTGTCACTAGCCTATCTTTTAAAACTCATTTTAGCAGTACGTATATTGATACTTTGTAAAATCAATGCAACAATCTTAAAATGCAGTGGGCTGTTGTTTGGGTTTGTTGGTATTTTTCCCCATTAGCCTGCTGGCATTTTTTTCCGGGAATTTTAGGAGCAGTACAAACTCCTGGAAGAATTTCCTTTTAAAATTGCACTTGCTGTATAAACCAGCCTGTTTCCGTTTCAGCCATTGAGTGTTACGCTAGTTTGCATGATATTTGGACAGTCTGAAATAGGTCTTATCCTCTATGTGCTGTGCTTATCCCTAGTACAAATGAGAGGGTAGTTCTAGCAAAGTGTCATGTTAGTACTGTCTCTCTACAGACAGATTGAATAGATGCCTTCATCCTAAGTCTGGTAGCTGTACAGTCAAAGATGTGATGACAGCTGCACAACAAGTCAGCATTTTCCCTGCTAGCAAGCAAATTTTGAGGATCTAGTGAGCCTTTCTGCAGTCCAAACTCCCATAAACCAAAACCAGTGTCGAGGTCAGTACTTAAACACCCAGCTTGCTTCTACTCAGACTTCTGAGACCAACAAAGTTATCAGTGAGTGAAATGTCAGTAAGAACAATCTGTGAATACTATTAGGATTTCCACAACAGCATGTGTGACATTTTGTCCTGTTGCCTCACTTCCATTTCAGCTCCTGTCCCACTTGTTTCTGAAGCAACAGCACATTGTTTGAGGGATTACTATATCATCTGTTTCCAGGAAACTTTCTGACTTTTACATTAGTTTATGCTCCTGCAGTATAGTGAGCAGGGAGCTGAAGCTTAGTAGCTCCTTCCCCTTCACAGGATATTGTCTTAACCACCAGATTGCCTGCAAGGGACTTTTGCCAGAAACCTTAGGTTCCTTCATAATTTGAGGACCCTGTTTGTGTCACTCAGGTGTATTTCTATTGCATTTATTTATTTTTTTTCTGTTCTGTTTTAAACATTGCACACTTCAGTAAAGAGACCTAGGCCTACTCTGCATTTGAAGTGCCAGGATTCTACTTCTGATATTGTTCATTGTGCCCATTTTTTGAGGGTACTTACTTTATTGTCAGGTTGGGAAACGCTTGTAATTGGAAACAGTTTTATAGTGCACACTGCAATGTTAAACATGTCCAAACCAGATTAGCCTAAAGTGTGGGTATTCTGTAAAGACATGGTAATTCTTCCCAGTAAGCAAGCTGTAAGACACAATATTCAAGGACAGTTCTGCACAATTTATGTTCTGCAATCACTATTGTATAATATTTTCCATCACCTTTGCTCCCTCAAATATGCAGAGCCAAATCCCATTAATGCCCCAAAAGAAATTACAGTGAGATGCAACTATTATCCTCATTTTCAGCATTTAGAACTTTATTTATTATTATTTCAGCACTTCCTTTTCCTTTTAGATGAAACTCAGCAGTTGTTCACCAAAACACTAGTTGTTGTCTTCTCTGTTGATCTGCACAACAGCTTCTGGGTTTGTCCCTAGAAACAACACCACAACACATTCAGATCTGACAATAACATAAATCCATTTACACTAAGAGATTTTGTATGCTCACAGCCTGTAACCATGCAGTCAGATAAGTGTTGTCAGTTTCTAACCACAAGTCCTCATTTATATTTTTAGCTTTTTTTAGAAGACAGGAAAGGTGTGGCCAAAACTGATCAAACGGCATTTTGCAGAAAAAAAAAAAAGTTCACACATCTGCAAAATGCATTGTCATTCAATGCGTATTTTTTCTATTTTCTTCAGCACCAGTGCTCAAGACTTAAGAAACCATTAAAGCTCTTGGATTCTTAGTTACTTGGGGTTTTTTTGCTTGTTAGTTTTGTTTTGTTTTGTTTTGCTTAAGAGCATGCAGAATGGTCTTATTTGTGTTCCTCACATGTGTATAGTCAGCTCTCTCTCCCCTCCTCCATTCTGTCCTGCAGAGGTCTTAACCCATAGACTTTATGTCTGATCGTATAGGTCACAGATCTCATTGCAATCGAGAAATTACACTATCTTAAATATGAGTTATTGTATAGTGTTGTAGACAGAGCGATACTGAACATTAAGAGGCCACTCAACCCACAGTTCCCTATAGATCAAGTCTCATTTCTATTCTCATAGCTTTTATTCTGACATGGAAATCATGACAGAAGAGTGCTCACTCTAAGTATAGATCAATTAGAGTTTATGTCAGTCAAACATAAGTGTTATAAATATATTTTTCATAATCTCTTGACTCTGGCACTTCTTTATGACCACTCTTTTCTCTCAAGTCTAAACAAAATTACCTGATCTGTTCAGCAATGCACACAGTAATAAAAATTCCTCTTGCCATCACAAGGCATGGCTTAGGATGCATTTCTGAGAGCAGGAAAATATGCAAATAATTAATAAGATAATAGAGGAAAACATGTCCTAGCTACAACTTCTGAATGATTCCCCGCCGTATTTGTTTTTACCAAACTAATATTTTATTTGGCAAAATGAAGCAGGGTAAATCCAACTTAATTAACCAGTTTTGTACTGTTGAAGTGTAGTGATCAAGCTGGCATTCTGTATTGATTCCCAGACCTTGCTGCTGTCTGGGTGGCACAATCCATATGCACATACAGAAAAATTGTTTAATTCACTATTAAAACTGACTCCCCCAAAAAAGTAATTTCTTTTTCCACTCAGCTGAAAAGAAACTAGAACTGTATCAATACTGAAACTCTCTTTTCAGTCATTGCACAGACAGAAGCTGCTGTCTGACATGCCAGGAAACCATGAGAAGAAGAAAAACTGAGCTGCTGAGTTTGCAGGTTACACACAGTCAGAGAGCATTAGCTCACCATGAAGCATTCCACTTAAGAAACAGATGCAACATATCTCCCAGAAGGGTTAAATAAAAATAAAAAAAGAAAAAAAACAAAGCACCTAATTAGTGAACCCAGAGCCCAAGGCTAACATACAAACAAAACAGGCACAAACAGATGACAGACAAGCTAGATATGTCAGCTCTATGCATGATACTCCAGCTCTCCCTCTGCCTTTCCCTCTCCCCCTCTCAGACACACACCAAGGAGTAGAAGGGGTGGTGGTGGGCTTCAGAGCATTAGCTGTATCAGTTATTTAGTACAGTGGAAAGACTGACTCAACAAACAATTCCATCTTTGTTTGGATGCCCAGATTTCTGTGCCTCTTGTGAAGGTTTTTCACTTATTGCCTATTTTTCCTGGCACAGAGCATCTAGGCTTTGCTCAACCTGTCCCTTTCCTTCCATTTGTTTTTTTCAGATCTGCTGACTGACACTGGCATTCAAACATCAGGCTCCTGTAAGCACCAAATAACAGATTTGGACCTGGTGATGGGTCTTAAGAGACAATCTGGAGCTCAGGGCAGGAGGAACCTCCTGACAGCAGATTGTCATGGTGTGCTTCCTGGAACAGTGTCCCGCACAGCTCAGCCCAGTGCAGTGGCAGGTGAACCCAATGACCTCCAATCTTGGCCTGCCAGTGGGGTGCAATTTCAGAAATCCTTTTACAACTTCTCATTGTATCTTTGATTGTTATGTGGGGCATAAAATATATAATGGAAAAAACTTGCTCATGGAAAATTATGAAATAACTGCCTCCTTCCATAGCCAATCATTAGTATGATAAACAAAATAAGCCGGTGATAGTAACTCACCTTTACTCTTTGTTTAAGATATTAATATTCCATATGCCTTGTTTCTTTTCAAAACCGCACTTATGACTTGCTTGTTAATCATTGTGAACCTATGCCAGCTTATATCTGAATAGCTCAACTGACTTCAGGGATGTCTTACCAGTGTACACCTATGTTTAGATTTATTTTCTTTACAATATGTTGATGCCTACTTACTCTTTGCAGCCAGATATAAGCAGATTATTATAAGGACTCTGCTTGCAAAACAAATATTCACAGTGATAATCTAGGTCACCAATTTTAATCCAACTAATTTCTACACGGAGCTCACAACTTCTGATGAAACTACAGTATCTCTGTGAAAGAAAAAAAAAAAAAAGTCTCTAAGTGTTGACCAGAGAACCCACTCACTCCTTTCATAAATTGTTCTCATATTCCATCAATCTTGCTTAATGTGTCTCTGCTACTCATAGCTCTCTATCTTAGACACATTTGGTTTTGTCCTCTTAAATTAGTTTGTTTTGCAATTGTTTTGAGGGTCATCAACAACAGGGTAAGGAGGAAGACCAGTAGACCCAGTATACCAGAGTGCAGGAGGTGGCTGATGGCCTTAGCAAATGGAGTGTTATCTGAGAAGAGGATGGCACAGAGGCTGTGGTTATATAATCAGGATATTTCTTCCTAATTTGAGACTATATCAGATCCAACCATCTTCCTCTTAGCAAGTGGATGATATCTGCCAGGCTCTTTCATAGATAAGAGGTGTTTATATGTGATATGACAGTAATGGAGCATAGGTGTCTTTGGTGTTGCAGATGGGTGAGCAAAAATTACTGTATGCAAGGAGTGGAAGCAAGAAGTGTTCTGACCCTGTGCCTATGGGAAGATGTAAGACAGATACCCTATGCCTTCTAACATGCTTTTTGGTGTCATTTTACATTTACCTTGTAGAAGGTCTTAATGATACAGCTCTGTGCTCCCACTTGTTCTGTGTGGTAGTCAGGACCACTTAAATCTAGGTTGATGTAGGAACATGCAAGCTTTATCACCATGCCACATCCATTGCCTCTTGAATTGCTGACTTTGCATATATCCTGAACTTTCAATTCCCTTGAACTTACAGGGTACTGATATAACTGGCAAGTGAAAAAGTGCTGATTTGATTCTCTCACTTTTGATTTTATTAGAAAGACATGGGGAAGTAAGGTGGAGGCAGCCCTTCCTCTTTCTGTTGTACCCCAAGCAAAATCCTCTTCCAAACATGTTACAAGTGACTTGTTGATTGTGCAGTTGTGAAAACCTTCCACATCCATGCACAAGGCAGTAATAGCCAACAGCAGTCTAATCACCCTGTTGTAATGAACTCAAGCAAGGAACTGATTTGGGAACATAAACACACAAGCAGGGCCTTGCTTGTCCTCGCAATATCTCAAAATTTTACTTCTAAACTTCTTTAATTTGTTTTTCTCAGCCTTCCTTCTGCCTCTCCCTAGACCCTGAGAAAAATACAAAAGAAAAGACAATGATTTATTTGAAACAAGAAAACCAAGCTAAAGGTCTCTACACAAAAGCAATTTATTTTTATTTAAATCAACAGAATATGTTTCACTAGAAAACAAATACAATGCAAACAACTGGAACAAGATGGCAGATCAAATCAATTTCGAATGCTGATGTCCTTAAAGGTTACTGCTCACACCCTAATGTATTGACCAAACCTTACATGACATTTGTGCAGATTATTCATCACACTATGACTGATCTATTTGGAAGTATTCTCTAAGATGACTGGAGTCAGAAACCTGTGATCAAACAGCCCACAGCTTTTAGGCATCATTCGCAATATCTGAGTATACCTCACATTGTTCAATACTTACTGATAAACTCTTATCACACACCACTAAGTTGTTATGAACTCCTGACTTCAACACTATCTGCAAAACTCCATTTTTTTTTAAAACCTAGAGGAAGCAGCATGAAGTGTAAACAAAGATGATGTCTGAATATCAATATTTAATGAAAATGTAAACCTGCCAAACCAAGTCTCAGATAAATGTGAGGGTTTTTTCCAGCTAAAAAGGAGTTGATATTCAGGTGCAAGTCTCAGATCTCAATCTTGTTCATTTTGGCTTCAAAACAGATGGAGAAAAATACTTTTACATTTCTTCCACTATCAGAATAGGAAATAGAATTGACACTGCCCAATGACATTAAACACAAATTATGTTGAAATTAATGTTTAATTTAATGTTTAATGCAAAAGGAAAGAAAGGGAGAGAATGCCGCCAAAAAGTAAAATATCTGAAGAGATGGAGATTCTGACAGGGAAAAAAACCAATAAACTAAAAATCTAATAGAACTGGAAAACTTCAAGTGACCCTTTGTGTCTCTACACTCAGCTTTGGCTTCTTTCTTAATTTCTTTTATCCTTCTGCCTCTTTCAACTTTCACATTATTTACTGTTGCTTCCTATGTTAAGAAGCCTCCCATTCATTGCCAGCTAAACATTTTTCTATGCTTTCAAGCCTGATTAAAACCCCCTACCTCACTGAACCTTTACTAACCTACCCAGTTTTGGTTCATGCCTTCCTCTTCCCCTTTTCCTGAACCTTTTTCATGCTCTGTGTTTCAAAGCTGACCTTTGGAAGATCTTTGTGTTTGGAATCATGTCCAATTTTTTAATATTAGTATTAGTATTAGTATTCAAAGCATGGAAGAACAAACCAGCTCTTCTACCTTCTGTGCTGCTTGAGAGTTTCTTGTAGAAGCATCCTGCTGCTCACAGCATCTTCCTGAGACATGCTGCTGTGTCAGTAAAGAAAGAAGACAGGTCAATTGGTGCACATCTTTGAGAGGTTCAGTATTAATTAATCCAGACCAGCTAGTGACTTTTTTCCCCATTTCTACATTGTTTTCCAACAAGTCGATTTCAGGATGGACAAATTGACAGCAGCTACCCTGTGGTCTTACCAAAACCTTTACACAGGATACAAAAAAATAAGTTCTTTGCTTCTACAACCATGTAAGGGAGAGCAAGATTTGTCTCTTTCTCCTCTTCCTTCCTATTACCCATATTAAGTATTTTCACAATACAGCTGAGATAATACCTACATAACATTGCCAGAAATTAAATACTGCTTTGGTATCCCACAAAGCATGCTTAGAACCTTTCTGTTTTCAATCATTCTACTAAATCTAGCCAGAATACAAAAATACATAGAATACGGAAAACAATGACACCATATACAGTGGTGGGAACTTAGCAACAAATAAAACTTGCAGAAAAAAAAAGAAAAAAGGAAAAAAAAAAAAAAAAGACAAATCTACAGTACTTTGAACTTGGCAGAGTAGCAATACAAAAGGTCAGTGACAAACAATTTCTGTGTAGACAAAATCTCCATTTTTAGGAATGTTATCCTAAAACTTGAAAACGCCTGTTGAAAAGAGCTGAGAGTCTCCTCAAGAATCTCACTTCGCAAGCAAGAATTAAATCAAATCAAGCCTTTAAAGTTTACACTGTAATAATTCTATAACAAAATATATTTTGAAATGCATAAAAACAATTTAAAGGAAACTAAAGCTTAAAACAACATTGATAAATATGTGAACATTTTAAAACAGGAAGTATTCAGTAAAGGCAATACAAAAACAAAGCAAACAGAGCAAAGCAGACAGTTGAGGTGTCACCAATAAAGCCAAGGGCCTTCATCAAGCTGTCCATATTTAACACACTATATTCAGATATATTTTCATGTAATGTAAAACACAATAAAAGGCATTGTGAAACTTTGTAGTTGTGCTTTTTATCAACCTTTTTTTCCAATCCCTTACTCTCAAAAAGATTATTTCTACTCTGCAGTACAATGCATATTGAAAAACTTATATGATTTATACTGCAAAGAATCATACATGAGCATTCACAAGATCAGAATCTGATTTATGTCAGAGAAGCTAAGAATTTGACCCACTGAACACAAATTAAAAGTTTTAATATAGTCATATACATTTTAATATTTTGAAGGTGTGTTCTGACCCAACTGAAGTCCAAAAACTGCACTGACGTAGTCTGGATCATTATCTAGCTTAATAAGGTTAGGACGAAAAGTTAACTTACTAGCTTTTAACTAAAAAAAATAAATTAATATCTAATCAATTTATAACAGAGTACTTGTGTCACATCACTGATGACAATTAATGCCTATTCTCAACTAGCTGCCTCCTGCCTGAACTAAGATTACAAGCAGGTTTTCTTCAAGGCCTTCCACATGACAATTCCTGCATTCCTG
>NW_009952366.1:4415852-4433943 GCF_000747805.2 Chaetura pelagica | reverse complement strand
CTTCTTACCATTGTCCCAGCTCTTAGGGAGCAGCTAAAATGTATTTCTACACCTCCAGGCTGCAAAGACAGCTCACAAAGCATGGCCAGACCAGTGGAAGCAGAATGGACACTGCATTCTGAGAGCAGGCTTCAGTAAAAAATTGATAAGCCTCTAAAGCATGGCAACACCTAAAATCTTGACTGATTCTTCTACCGTATTATCAGTAAGGTTGGGAGTCATAGAATAAACATGGCACAGACAGCCTCTAACATTCTGAGCAGTGTTGATTAGGCTTGCTCTAAATAGATAACAATGTTGAAAATGTTGGCATCTTTATTTACCCGAAGGCTTTAAACACTGACAGCACTTGAGGAGTAAACCAGCTGTTAGCAGCACTGGGACAGGTTTGCAGAATTTTCCTGGGCTGATAAGATTTATATTGCTAGAAATGTTTGATCTGTCTCCCTCAAGCAACATCTGCTGCCAAGTTGGAGAACAGTTAACAGAGCCTGCAGTCCTCTCCTTTGGATGAAACCGGGTCTTCTCTCAACTTTATTTTGGTTTTTAATGAAAGGACTGCCAATCTATTTGTGTCAACAACATGGAAATGACCAGTCTGTCCCAAACAGGAGAAATAGACCAGAATGCTTTAAAAGAAAGAAAGAAAAAAAGAAAAAGGAAAAAAAAAACAAAAAAAAACAAAACCAACCAACAACATTTTCCTTTCCTCTCTTCAAGAAATCTTTTCCTCTTCTCATTACAGGAATAGAAGAAAGTCACTTCCACTTATGGGGAACAAACATAGGAAGAATTTAAGAATTGAAGCAGCCCAAACAGAGGGGAACTGAAGAAGCCCAAGCTTATCAACCCGGAAGGAGGGTCACAACAGATGTTCAAGTATCCACTGGAACTGCTGGCACACTGGATGCCACCTTACTTAGGTGAACACTGTGTTTCCACACAATGACTTTTGTTTCTCATCTTTCATTGAAAGAGTCTCTTTGGAGGATGTTCAGATCTTCCAGGAGCAAGCTAAAATCCGCTAGAGTAAAACTTAGGCATGTGCAAGGTAAATGGCTACTAGGTCTTGACTGGAGAACAGTATCTGTGTCAAATGAACTATCAGTAAAAGCACATGGAGGTATATGTTTTTCTGGATCTAGGCTCAGGTAATGCAAAGAAAGAGATGTAATTAAAATAATTACTGCATAAGATACTCATTGCTACAAGCCCATTTCAAGTCTATCATTCTACTGTTTAATATGTCATATAATGTAGTGTAACAGTTTCTTAAGTCAAAAGTTTTCAAGTTCCTGCCTATGTATTATTCTAAAGTTTTTACCAGTATGATTAACAGGTAGCAAAGAAAACTGCTCACTGACAGTCAGCTTAAATCAACTGTGCAAGACCTACATTGCCAGGGAAGCCAGGAGCACCAAAAAATAGAGGCTGAAAGATTTTTGCATGGGTAACTGCTCTGGATCACAGGCAGGAGGGTGTGTTCAATCTGACATTCAAAAATCCACTTAAAAGGAGTTTTGACTGCAAATGTTGAAGCTCAGGGTATTTATTAAATCCACTGTGCAGAGAGGACTGTCTACTCAAAGCAAATATTTTTAAGCATGATCATTAATGAGATTGCCACAAAATTTCTAACCACAAATAAATTAAGCAGTCACTCAGGTGTCTAATTAAAACATGTTTACTTAGTAAAACATGCATATTAAGACTAGTTATGAAACCAATTTGAGCTTCCAGCAAAGACCACTAGTAGACTACAGGCAATGTTGACAGTTAACGTGGGTGGATTCTGGGCCTACCCCTTTTGTCAGGCATAAAACCCTGTGCAGAATGGCCAAAAAGGCTTTATTATGCCTTTGCCTAACCTAGAAATTTAATTTAAGTCAGGTTTAACTTTCTTTACACTTCTGTCCTCACCCCACTCAGTGATTTCAGCTATTGTGTTCGTTATGCCTCAAAGTTGTAAATGTCCTCCCCCTCCAATCTGTTCTTTCAGTTAAACTCTCATTTGGGAGTTCTGTCTCAACTTTCTTCTTCAAGCTCCAAATTTTTAGGCTTTTTCTTTCCCACCACTACACAATTGTGTCACAGATATTCAACTTTGAGCTGCACTGATCTAAAAGTAAAGTCTTGCTACATAGGTGCACAAAACATTGAAGAAAAATACACTAATCATTAGCATTCAATTTATCAATGTGACAAAGCTGTCATGATTTTGTCACCGTATGTCCCATTTTATATATCACACTATTTTTTTACAGAATTTCATGCTCAAAGGAGATTTGCATTACCATTTTATGACTAGGAATCTAGGCAGCCTTGATGTATTTGCCTTGATTCCCTAAAGGCTTTTTTTTGTGTTTACATGTTTATACATTTTAATTATGGTAGTTTTCCTAACTTCCTGTAAACCATCTCTTGGGGCACTTAAGCTGCTGACATACTTCTTGAGGGTGGCTCACAGACATAGAGGAGCAGGTTCTTGGCAGAGAAGATATCCCAAGAGCATAGCCTATATTGGTCACCATTGTAACACCTAATAAAGCAGCCAGTTCTGGACACTCATATAACTGAGGAGATTCAGTTACTGACACGTTCCGACCTCCACCATCTGGGCAGAATTTAAGCGCTACTTCTCATTTTGAAAATGAAGACCAACTATCTAACATTTCTCCTAAAAGCTAAACCCACAATCCAGCAATGTCTCCATAGGATGCAGCTTCAACAACCACTGTAATTTACATATATCTTTTATAAAAAAACCCAAACAAACAAAAACCAAAAAGAACCAAACACCATACAATAATTATGAGCAACTGCACTTCTGCATGACCTGTTCAGGCATACAGCTTCATTTACTCAAAGGAGAAAACAAAGATAGTCAGAGGCTATAAGTAGTAGATCTAAACACAAGACTTCTAAGCCCATTCATCTTGAAAGCCCTGGGGGCCCAACAGTCAGCAAGAAGACAGGAATATTTCCTCTTCCTTCAGACATCTCTTGCAGACAATTTGTCCTTAAGTAAGCTGTCAAAATTGAAAAGTATATATATTTACTTCACCTCCTTCTGTTCTAAACCTTCCAGTCTGTCTGTCAGACAAGATCCATCAGATAATCATGAAAGCCTTCTGGACAAATCTGTTGACCAAGTGATCTGTGCTGTTCTGCTTTATTTCATAGAAACCAAGTCCTCCTATGACTACGATGTTTCAATTAGCTAAACAAACAAGCCTCTATATATAATTTGAGTGGAACTTCAGTTCACTGAAAAACTGAAACACCATAAGAAAATGAAGTATGGCCATACAGCCATTACAGGCAAAACAAGGTTGCAGTCTGCAGTGGACTTGAGGGTACCTTTTAACATTAATCAGTACCAAACAACTATTTATAACTAAATATCCAGATCATCACAGATATATCTGTGTCAGACAGATCTGTATATATCAGATGTATCTCTACTTGAAAACTAAATGCAGAAAAAACCCCAAGAACATAAATGACTACTGGAGGTACTGGGATAAAACAGATCCCAAAGGGAATTTCAGAAGCCTGATGATAGAGGAAGCAGCAGCATATACAGCACAGTGACAGTGCTCACAAAAGAGCACTGCTTATCCAGTTTTACTGTTCTATTGTACTTTGTAGAGGAACTGCCAATCAACCTTTCTTTCTTTAAAAATTGTAGAAAAGGTAAAAGAAGACACAGCTTTATAGCAATAGTGAAGAATGTGAAGATCCAAGCTTCTTGCTCTTTTCCCAGAGAATTGATCTTAGTATTGCTGTGAAATAGCAACAGTGAAGAATAATTTGGACTCAGTGATCTTAGAGGTCTTTTCCAACCATGACAGTTCTGTGATTCTGTGAAATGGCGAGTGACTGAGCACAGGATGTAGCCCACTTTCTTTTGTAATCCCTATATCTAGATGAATAAGCATACGTAACTTCAGAATAGGATTTTAAAAGCAGGTTTTCAAATGCAAAGGTGTTCTATTCAAGAATTACAGGTGCAGAACTTGGACTGAGCTGTATTATCCTCCTGATGAAAAAGACAATGCTTTTGCCTGCCATACATCAATAAAAATATTGCCCCATTTTTATAAACTTATTTGTGAAGTTATTTTTAGAACATTGTGTTGAGAAATATTTTTCATTGTCACTGAACTATTGTTTCCATGGCAGTTTCCTCACTAAACTCCTGTTTTATTTGCCCTTACATGGGAAAACAATTATTTTAAGATCTAGTTCTGTAGTTACAATCAATTCAGAAGTCTCACTGAATTCCTTAGTGGTTCTATGGACAGAGAAGAAGAGAAAGGAAAAAAGAAGAAAGGAAGGGAGGGAGGCCTTCTGCTTCTGAATACAGATGTTAAGCTGCTACACCCTGCTCCAATCTTCAAATTATAAAAATAATTATAATAATAAAATTGTTCTAAAGCAATACTTGGAGAATAAACTACTTGGAATTTGAAAATCAAGTAGGCAGTAGCTAGAAAAAAACAAACAACAAAAAAACAAACACAACAACATTAAACCAAGTAAGCAATGAGATCCTAAGATTCAAGAAAATGCAGAAGTTAAAAGTGGATGCTAAAAAAACAGGAAGGTTACAGAACTAATATAAGGCTTATCAATCAGACCTTTACATACAGACTTGAACCCTTTCCTCCATCTTGTTTTGTTTACTGAGGCTATAAAATCCTGCAGGTTGATAATTTCTTAGGCTATAGGTTTCAAGTACCTGCTAGCCTTAGAATGCTGTACATCAAAGAATGATGGTGCTGACCTGATTCAACATCCTCAGCAGAGGGTTAGGATTCATTTGTCATAGCCCTTCCAAAACCAGCCTAAAAGAGGGGACAAGTCTGTCCCTTGCTAGCTGTGTAGCCCTGCATGAAAAAATCATGTCTATGCTGTAAAGTCTTTCTTTCCCTTCATATGCAGTGACCAGTCAGACCACATCTTGTGACGCTGAAATGCTGGGGCAAGGGTGGAGACTTTTGACTGGCAACATTTTTACTGCTTTAAAACATGGGAATGTCACATAGAAGCAAAAATTGTATCGAGCCAGGGATGTATTTCTACATGTCACTAGCTACAAGTTCTTAACTCGCCACATTAAAGTATGTCCCTAGTTCAGATGTGCTTTTTGTGTTTTGTTTTTTACCTGAGACCACCCATCACAAAAGACACTTAATTTAAAAAGTGATCTCAAAGGGTTTCCAACAAGAACTATTAGAACTTTGTCAATTCAGGAAAATTACTGAGAAAGTATGGAATTTTTTTATTTTTTTTTTCAGATTAGTAAGGAAATTAAACAAGAAATTAAATTAACACAAGACATTCTATAATAAAACAAGTATCTTGAGGGCTGCTATTTAAATCAGAAGTAACATTTCACAGACAAATAGTACCTGCCTTAAACTGCATATAATAAAAGTATTAAAATCTCATGAGTGAGACTTCTCTTTTTTTTTTTCTTTTTCTCTGTTTTAAATATATAATAAAAAGAGAGAGGGATATTGTTTGTGTGGAAAATATAAAGTATGTTGATTAGTTAAGCTTGTAATAATGAGGTTATGAATTCCCAATATGCTGACAGAAATTTAAGTGTCTGAAAAAAAAACCAAAACAAACCAAACCAAACCAAAACAAAAAAAAAACGATTGCAGAGATGTGGTTATGAGTTTTTCCTTCAGCTTCTTAATTTTTTTCCTATGATAACTGAACATATGGAGATTAATTCCAGTGTGGGAGTGACAGTGTGGATGTCTAATTAACTGCCCTACAAAATAAAATAAAAAAATGTTTCTGCCTTACTCACAGAGGCCATTTGCCTGAAGTGGTGCCTTACATTATTAAAATCTGGATGTAATATGGAGTACTAGATGTAAAAACTGAATAAGATGCAGAAAAACTTAGTTAAGAACCTGGACGAGCCATTCTCCAGGATTTCAGCAGGTAAGTTGTGCTGTCGTGTGTGTGTGTTGGTTACTGCTTGTTAGCTAGTGAAGAACTACAAATATGAATAGGTACAAGTAAAAGAATCAGGAATTTGTAAAGAAAACGAAATGGCATGGTCAAATAGACACACAGGCAAGTTTTCCTTTTCACCTTTAACAGAGGACATTCTCAGAAGAGGTAAGACCAAAGGAGAATCTCCTGTGTTCCCCTCATATGTCTCAGATAGATGTTTGGTTTACATTTCTAAGACTTTAAGTTTCATGCTTTGTCAATCCTGGCATTATTTGTTCCTACCACTAGTTTCCCCATAGCATAAACAATCTGGAAGATAATTTTTAGAAAAGCATCTCCTAAGGGCACTTCAGTGTTTTTTCTAAGTGCTGATGAACGCTGCCATTACACTGGATGTGAGTCCCATCTCCTAAGGGGAATAGGCTCAAAGGATTTTCAAACTGTTACATGAGGGAAAGGTGTTTCATAGATAAAGCCGCTCCAGCAACAATTTGGGAGAGAAAGTCTCTGAATAACTTAAAATATGGAGTGGTTTCTGTCAGATAGACTGTAATGCTGATGTAAAAACTCAGTTGTTCCGCAGCACTTCAGTCCATTATACAGATTTGATGAGCAGGTGCTGCACTCCAGGCAGGAATCTTGAAAGACTACATAACTTAATAGTGAGAAACTACATACATCAGAAGTAAAAGACCACATAACTTGTTAGAAAATAAGTTGGGTATGATTAAAGGAAGACAACCATCCATTGAAATAGAAACTTGAATTATCCTTTAAAGGCCCTCATCATTATCCTGCAGACTCATAACCCTCATAGGTTTATACTGGCTATGAAAGACAATTTATAACCTGTTCAAGTCTTCAGAGACAACACTATTTTTTCTTCTGTGTTTTCTATTTCCAAAGGACATCACTCTACAAATCAAATATTTTGAACCTTGTGAGCCTGACATTAATAATCCAGAGTTCAGGAGAACACTTAAGTGTGCATTAAATAAGAGGATAAAAGAGTGCAATGAGAAGGTAAATAATTTCACATAAGTATTGGCAGGAATTCAGTGGACAAAAAGAAAACAATATAATATATCATGGAAATCTTTTGTATGGGTAAAGCAAATTGTTTAATTGCAAGGTAATACTATCATTAAGCTGGGAATAGCAATCACAGTACATTAATAAAATTATATCCCTGTTATTATCTTGTAAAATAAAATTTCATGAGTGAACGATATATGAAACGATATATGAGTGTTACAAAGGAAAACAAATATCTCTCTGTAGATTAGATTTTATCTTTCAAAATAAGGATTTTATACTTCATTAAGGAAAACAGAATGTTAAAATTTAGAGAACAAACTGACCTTATACACTGTTGGTCCATATTTTCTTTCACTATATCATTTGTTTCTTAAAGCAATATTAAATTCATTGTCAGGATAAAGATGAACTATGGACAAAACCAAATATCAGGGAAGACAAGAATAAAATGTGGATGCCTTTCCTCCAGTTATGTTTTAGATTCTTAGAAGCTTAACACTGCCATGTTTCTTCTGGGTTAATACTTCTTAATGTATTTACTTACTAAACTGTTATTATCTGGTGCTTAGTGAATGAGTTCTTCTTTAAGTTGTTGCGTTGATAGTCCATTAGAAAGCTGCTCTCATTTTAATGGCAATAAAAAGTTAGCATATGGTCTTAGCAATATACACAAACATAATTATAGCTCATATGAATTCTTATGAGCCTTCCATGTATCTTCTGCAGTTTACACAAATATCACCTTTAACTCCTTCTTGCATTTTATTTTCATAATGTGAAACTTCTTCATCTTCAGGGCAGTCTGATTATATTTAAACTTAATTTTGGCTTTGTAATCAAGTAAATCATAATTAATGCATAGAATGTATTATAGTATAGGAACACTGTAGAATAATAAAATTGAATCACCAAATACTAAAAACTATTTCTCCAAAGACATGTAATATATAGCAAATATGGCAATGTAATGGTTGGGTTAACTAAACAGATCCTGCAGTCATCAGCTAAATGCACATAACATAGAGATAACAATGGAAAAGCAATCCAAAAATAGAGAACAAATAAGCATTATCAGGAAGGAAGAAGGATTGTATAAGAAGCACAGAGAAACCTCATGAGTCAACTTTAAAAACAAAATAAAACAAAAAATAACTCATGTGACTAAAGTGAAGCGGAAACAGACCATGCTATTAGTGCAAATATTGCTTATGGCATAAAAATGCACTATCTGTCTTAAACACTAAAAAAAATAATCTTTGAAACATAACTTGATAGATTTGGGTTTATTACATCTTATTTCATTGACAGTTTAAAATATAGACTAGATTTGAAATACAAGTGAATGCATTTTATACGACTAATTATTTGTATTTTTGTGCTAAATTAGTTTTTAATTCCTGTACACTGACATAGTGCCTTCAAAGACAATGCCAAAATACAGAAGATGGCTAGATTACATCAGTTCATGCATGAATATCTGAGATACTATGACTCAGAGGCTCATGCTTGAGATGCATTACCTCTTACTCTGAGGAATTAATAAATGTCTTCCTGATACAATAAGCAACATATACAAAGTGGTAGCTGAGTAGGGATACGTGGAATCAGGACTTGAATTATTTTCTTGCTCCCTCCCCTTCCTCCCTTCATACTTTTCTCCCTTCCTTCCTCCCTCCTACCACTGAGGTGAACACTCAGCAAAGTCGTTCATCCTTTCCGCACAGTGGGCCACAGGTAAAAACTGGGAAAAGTTGAACTATGAAAGAAATTGGACCAGTGACTTCTATTTTAAAAATACTTACTGATCCTGTAACCCTGCTGAAGATTACACACACTAGGAGGCTTCAAATCAGATACTTCTTTGATGTATTTCAGGAGTGCAATAAAATTGAAATATATTAAAAAAAAAACATTCCTTATTCACATACCAATGGAAAATAAATACACATGCTAAAAATTTCAAAGAAACAGACTGGAGTTCTGGCAAGTGATTTTTAATATTGCAGATGGAAAACAATGACAATACTGAGAGATACAGAAATTCCCTGATATAATGCAAGCAATATATTTTCATGAGTTCCTTTAGTCAGTTTATGTCCTAAATCTGCAAAGACATACAACTTTAGCTTAATCTACATATATGTTTCTGCTTGGAGCTTGAAACAGAATAATAAAACTCTCTTATCTAATATAAGTATGAGAAATGTATTATATTTGTTGCTTTCTTTCATATTATTTTATTTACTTTTGTCAACAATAAAACTGAAAATAAAGTAAGAATACATTCCAATGTGTGGAACACGTGGAAGGAGAAAATAGAAACATTGTAGCAAGCTATTCAAAAACTCTACCCTCAACCTCAGAACAAAAAATTTTGAGGGAAAGCAAAACGTTATCTGCATTCTTACCTGTCTCAGTATTGTGCCAACAATGGGAAAACCAACACAAGAAAAGTCCTGCAGTATGGGATGAGACTAATATTTCAGCTTCATCTCTGAATTTTCTGGCATTATGGGTTTAAAAAAGGTACTTTATCTTAGCTTTACTTGTCTGCCAATTTTATGTTCATGTAGTTTTTTTATCTAATTTAGAAATGAGGATAAGATGGGGGGAAGAACTTATCTGTGCAACACTATCTTCTTTTATGGCTTTAGAGGTCTTAATTAACTCTTTCTGGTTTCATTTCTCATGGTTAACATTTATGGTTTTCCATAAGAGTTGTGATTCCTTTTTAAAAGAAGAGCAAACTTTTGCATGGTTCTCATATAAAACTATCAGACCTGGTATCTTTTTCTAAAAGGGGTATTTTTGCTTTTTTTCCCAGCAAAATTAAAATGGATGGGAATGTGCATGAGGAAAAGATCAGTAATAAAGAAAGGAGCAATTTCATACTAGATAATGAGCTAGATTTTCTAATTCAAACAGAATTTATGGATATTTTACATTGGTTTATAACTTTTAAATGTTTATTATTTTTGCTAAAAATAATATTGGTGTAGAGTTTTAGCTAGACATATTTTTAGAGTCCCATTTCCTTCTAAGGCAAGTTCTCTTTATGTACATTTTTGTATTTATTTACACACACCGACACTGTGTTTCTGAAGGGGCTTCTCAACACTTTACTGAATGCTAACATTTGCCTGTACTTCAGCAGAGCACCACAGACTCCAGAAGAACTACAGAAAGCTGCAACATAGACAAAGGTATAGTGATTAGAAAGATCAAACTTATGTCTCAGTGTCACACAAATCTCAGTGTCATTTTCAAACTAGGCATTTTCAAAATAGTGCTGGCAATTCAACACTGCACCTCATGTCTTATTCTTCAGAAACTCCATGCTCTACATCCAGTGTGGGGGGGACACTCATTTGCTTCCTATGTCTGGCTGTTCTAGCAAGAAATTATATAATCCCAAAAGAGTTTACTCTCAACTGAGTCTATCAGGACCGCAATCAACCAGTGTGGTGGAATTCATGCCAGGAGCCATGTCCTGTAAGCCTTCTACATGCAATATCCCTTTTCTTACAGATAGTTCATTAAAATCAGACATCCTTCACTCACATCGTTACTTAAGAACACATAATTTAAGGATTATTCACCTAAATTACATGTTTTAATTACTAAAAGTTGTTAGCAAAAGTTGCTAATTTAAACACTTGTAGTCATTAAATGTCACTAGCAAATAATTGCTTTAAATCCTGGTTCTCCCAGTGTCATTTTCTCCTGTTGGCTTCTTGGCATATGTTCTCCAGATGAGTGGTCACTTAAAAGTAATGGCTGGTAGATTAAGAGAATCCAGAAAATTGTGCAGTCTGAAAGAGAAGGTGATCCCACATACCCACTGTTAACCTTCTAAGAAATAGTCTTTCAAATGTAAACTGTTTGCTTTTGTTTACTTCCAGAATTAAAGAAGAAATAGAGACAACTACTAAACAATAAACTTAGAATGATATATATTGCCTTCTGGAGGATGCAGCTTCTTGCCATTGAGTATAAAAGGAGACTTCGGTTATTGTACAGGTCTAGATGTGAATCTTTTAGATGCCCATATGAGGACAAATGAATCCCACTCTAGTGGCAAGGGGCAGAATACCACACACCAACCTTACAAATACTGCAAATTTGCCATCTGATGCATTAGTTCCATTACATGTTCCAGGGGTTTGTTTTGAGTTGGTTTGTTTGACAGGAAGTGTGGGAAAGGTGTTATTTGGAAAAAATGCTAAATTGAAGGAAAAGTAAAGTAGAGAGTACATAAAAGGAAAAGAGGCAAAGGGAGCTATGCAAAGGAACAAAGTGGGTGGAAGAGTGTGCCTCAGCACTTTGGCACAGGGCTGGACGAACCCTAAAAAAGGATCTCTAAAAGATCCCAAATGCTTACTTCAGCTGTTTCTGAGTCACTGTGATGTGACTGAATCCTTGATTGGTTCACCCCTGCATTTTCCCTGTCATGCAGCAGAGAAGTATAAACACTTGTGTCATCCTCATCATCAAACAAAAGTCTCTCCTCTACCATTCTTAGTCCAGACCAGCCAATGGGGAGAGGTGATTCTAGCTGAATTTGGTTTAAACCTCCCAGACTCCAGTGGCATTTTAAGTTCTTCTGCAGCCACCTGTAGAGCAACTATTCTTGTAGATACAGATTCAGTGACTGTAAGTAAATAGGTATTCTCAATCTATACAGCCAAAAACTTCCCAAATGCTCTGTGTTAGTTATTCTCAGATTATTTAGACCAGTGGACAATCACTAGCACTTAAAGTTTTTAAAGAGCGTTACATATGCTGCCAGGGACATCTTCCTGTAAAGAAGGACAATGAAGCTGATGAAGGGTTTTGAACATATGTCTTAAAAGTGGCTGAGGGAGCTAGGGTTGTTTAGCCTGGAGAGAAGGAGGCTGAGAGGAGACCTTATCACTCTCTAGAACTACCTTAAAGGAGGTTGTAAAAGGTGGGGATCTGTTGAATGAAGTTACAAGCCATAGGAGAACAGGTAATGGCCTCAAGTTGTGCCAAGAGGTTTAGATTGGATGTAAGGAAGAATTTCTTCACTGAAAGGGTTATCAGGCTTTGGAATAGGCTGTCCAGGGCAGTGGTGGAGTCACCCTTCTTGGAGGTATTTAACAGTCTATAGACATAGTACTTAAGGATATGGTTTAGTCAAGTACGTGTCAGGGTTAGGTTGATGGTTGGACTCAGTAATCTTCAAGGTCTTTTCCAGCCAAGGTGATTCTATGAGTCTGTGATTCTGTCATAGAACCATGGAACGCCAGTTTGGAAGGACCTCAGAGATCATCTGGTCCAACCTTTCTAAGTAGGAACACAGTTTAGATGAGATACATCAGCAAAATCTCATATATTTACTCCTAACTATAGTCCAACAGACAAGCTGTGGGCCCTTTCTGACACCCTGGTAGACCTTTCTCAGCATATGGCTCGCAGTTCGAAAACCACTGCTGGGGCCTGGGGGCCTGAACGTGAAAGGCTCCAGAACTGGCTGGAACAGTGAAAAGCACCTGGTTGTTTTTAACCTCAAGCTGAGATGTTTTTTCTTTTTCACAAACGATAAAAAAAAATAATAATTAAATCGAACATTAAATAGATCTAAAAGCCTTTTAAGGGGATTCATTTTTAAATCCCTTGTAGCAATACAAGGCATCTTTAGTAACCTAGGTGTCAGTTTTAGTAATTATTAAGCATGTGCAGCTCTCACTGAATCTGCTCAGAACAAAACTGCCAATGTTTGGACTGCTGTCATGTAAAAAATATTTTTATATCTTTTAATCTACTTCTGTCCTAAACCAAACTGCCTTTACTGCTGCATAGCACATTGTAGCTTGAAAATAACCTACAGCAGTCCTATTACTAGATGTGCCAATGAGAATGATATATTTAAACTCTGGTGGTTCAATACAAGGCTGCCATGTTATCCAGTTGATGAAAAGGAACTTAGGCAGAGGAAAATTCTATTGATCTTTTCTACTAGTACATAATAGAAATATAGCTGATGTCACAAGAACTCAGTTAATTTTCCTCATTTTTATGAGCTAAAAAGAAACATTCTAAAGTATTTTTTTTAAAAGTTCATTCCTATTCACCTTAATATTTATAGTTGTATTACTACCTGAAAATAGAGGCAATGCCCCAGTCAACACAGTTTTTTGGCTGCTAATAGTCTGTGTTTAAGCACTCTAAACACACTTGATTTTATATATACACAAGTATAAACATTTTATGTAATATTTTACTACAATTTATACTGCTATGAAGAGTGATTTATTTTAAGTTTTGGTAGTAGTTATTTTATATCCACAGCTCTTCATAGATATCCAAATTTTGATCCTGGTAATATACAGACCTGTTATTTGTGCTCTGGAAACAATTATTCCTGAAAAAAGCTTGCAAGTCTGAGCTCAGAGTTTTAAAATATGCATTTGAAAGAGGTCACTATTAATATTTTTTAAATGCAATTTTAGGTAGGTGGGATATTTTTCTTAGTATCTTACAAACAGCCAATGTTATTTAGAGCTGTATCTGACCAACAAAGAAAGCACTTTATTCAAGTAGGTTCCAGTCACTGTTTATCATTTGAATGATTAATTCTTGATTAAGGTAGTGACAAGAAGGTAGTGCATTTTCTTCTGTTAGTCCTCCTTGAAGATAATGGAGAATGGAAGCTATTAGCTCTAATGACTTAAATGTTTCAAAACCATCTTGAACAATCGCCAAGAGGCAGAAATGCTAACATTTGCTGAAGGGACCTAAGGTTTAACTGAATTATCTATTTTCTTATCCAAAGGACTTTGAAATAGCATTGCTGAGAGACAATTTATTGTTCTCCTCAAGACAATTACCCAGCCCTGATGAGAGAGAGGAGAGGCTGCATTTACTTTTCCAAAAACTAATTTTTGTGAGTCAGGATTCTGAGTCAGACTGGTCAGTGATGTTGATGATAGCCTCAGAGAGAGACAGCTCGGTTACCCATGTTGCTTCTTATCTTGGGGCGGGGAGGAAAAATAAACAAAACCCTTGTCACTTGATCAAGGAGGAGTGGATAACAACACTACAATTTATGAACCAGATATTCAGTCAGCGTGAATTGGAACAGGCCCATGAAAACAGTGAAGTCAATGAAGCGTCACAAACTAACTTCAGCTGACCAGAGGCTCTCAAAGATAAGACCACAACTGCATCTGACAAGTTCAGCAGAGAAGCCTTAAAAAGGTACAAATCTAACAGTAACCATGGCCGTATAAATCAAATTAAATAAAATCAATTTAAATCAAATACAACTAACAATTTTTTATTTCAATGTGGAATCGTACACATCATGAACCCCCCAAAAGCACATTTGTACCTTGGTAATTGTACTGCATGGTCCCACACTTCTAGTCTCAGGTGATAGTTAAGCTGTCTGACCAGCACATGCCCACACCATGGACAGGCTTGGAGAGATGATGACTAATAGTCACTTCAGCCAGAAGGGCAAGAGCAGTGTTATTTTAATAAACCCACTAGTGAAAAGGGCCAAATTGCTTCCAGGACAGCCTTGCTTGTAACTTCAGCCATCCTTTAGGAAGTCAATAATGAAGCAGCAAGGGTCTGCCCATGGGGGAGAAAGTATCAGCTCTAAATTAGGGAAGTGCCATGTGGGAAAAGCCACTGCAGTGAAAGTAGCTGGGTGCTCACTGCATGTATTTTTGAGCTCTAGTACACTAGGTTTGGAGTAACAGCACACAGTCACTTGCCAGTCATTTCCGCCCTTCTAAGAGGCAGCCATGGTCATACTGTCTCATCACATCCATACTTCTTCTTTTCTATTTTCATGTGAAA
Source organism: Chaetura pelagica (assembly GCF_000747805.2). Taxonomy (NCBI): domain Eukaryota; kingdom Metazoa; phylum Chordata; class Aves; order Apodiformes; family Apodidae; genus Chaetura; species Chaetura pelagica. Next base: position 4,419,096 of record NW_009952366.1, on the reverse strand, counting down.
AGCTTCCCAAACACATTTTTTCCTGCTCTTTATAGTATTGTAAAGTATGGTTGTCCTACCCTGGTCTCTTTTTTTCTGCTTCTATCTCATGCCTTTAGTTGGTCTCATGTCCTTTAGTTGATCTGACTCTCCATTAATTCTAGGTTTTTATGCTTTGTTGTGGTTTATTTGGGTTTTTTTCCTTGCATGTAGACATTGAGCCTTCATTCATGAAATCTCTCTACTTTTTCATCTGGTCTGGGGCTGTAATGCTGCTGTGCTAGTGGTGACACCTGAGCAGAACATGTAAAGAAGAAACAGTTGAAATACAAAATCCAGTGTATTTTTTTTTTGCATTATTTCAAATCTTTCACCTTCCTGATTCTGCAGTATTGCAGTAAAATAACGTAAAACTAAAAAAAAAATATTAAAAAATCAACATTTTTGTGAGACAAATGGAGCAGAGAACAAAGCTTCAAGCATTTGAAATTATCATATGCATTCACAACAGGAAACACATTATGCACAAAACCTGAGATCCTGAAGAGTCAAGAGAAAGAATTTTGAGCTGATAAAAATGCAAATGTTTACAGATAGGCCTCTTTCCTAAGGGAGGAGTGGATGATTCTGGGATGCATTGGGTGATATAGTTTTATCTTGCCAGGTCATTGTCAGGCTGCATGGGTGGCTGATAGAGCAATTTGATCATAGTGACACCTACAAGATGAGCTAGAGGCCAATTGTTTGCCTATCTAGATGGCTGTTTGGTCTTTCAGGCAACAGACTGATCTAGTACAGTGCAGGATGCTGGAACCATCATGAGATGCAGCCTCCACAGCACTGCAGGAACGGGGAGGGCGGGCCCTCCCACCAGCCAGGAGCATGGGGAATGGCAGTCTTCTCCAGGGTGGTCTGTGGAGAGCGGTCAAACAGTGCTGGGCTGAGAAAGCTAACTGGGAGAAGTATAGCTGGGATGGAAAATGTATGGCTCTGCAAGTCTAGTGGAAGCTTTGGACACTCATCCCTCCGTGATCACATACAAATATCCCAACTTCTCATGCTTTCTCCACTCTCCACTTTAATAAAATTTAATTCACTGGCTCAGTTTGAATAGGATCAGCACTAGCAGGACAGTCAGTAAATCAGTTTCAAAATGAAATAAAGTTTAGATCTATAGACAGACTAGGAAAAGTCTGTTTTCTACTTTCTCTTGTCAGGTCAAGCCCATCATGCAATTTTTTAAAATACCCCTAGTTTATATGGGACGGTGAGGTGGCCACTCAGGCTTTGGCTGTATTACCTATTTTTGAGCAACTATTGTAAAGATCAAAATACTCTGATTCATATTCTTTATGTTAAAAGTCTCATAGTAAGTGTATCACATTCAGGCAACTCAGATTCTCTGTGACACATTTTCTGCTTCTGTTAAAATGAGCTATAATTCTGCTGCTAGAGTGTTGGTCACAGAATGAGTTGAGCTATTGTCACTGATTTGTCAAGTCCGGCCTTTCCAAACTGTCTACAAACCACACTGAATTTTCCTGAAATGGTAATGTTTCCTCAACTTAAATGAAGTATCTCCAGAAATACTGCTCTATGCATCTTGTTTTTGCTTGCTTTATAGGATTGGTGACCTACATTACATGGAAAGCTTTCTGTTAGTCAATTACATGTCCTAACCTTCAGAAATATGAGTGCCTGTTTTCTCACAAAGAGCATTGTAGCTTAAGGATTAACTTGGAAAACCTTTTGCAATCATCAGGGAGAATATTCTAAAGGAGCTAGAAGAAATTTCTTCTTACTTTCAGTCAATGTGTTGCATGTTTTTATGCTATCCTCATACATCAGCATAGGAGCATAAAAAAAATAACCATTTAGTGCCATGAAAAAATGTATCTACTTAGAGAATTCTACCATAACCATGTATCAAAAAAATCGATGTTGATATGTACCCCTCCCATCTTTGCTTCCTGCCTGCAAAGAGAAGAGGATATTATTCCCATGTCATAGACAAAGAACTGAAGCACAACCTACCTACCTTCCCCTCAAGACAAGAGGAAGCAGGCACAGACATGTACCCAAAATGCAATGTATTAAACACATCATCTTCTTCCTAGCTGTACCAAAGCTAATACTGTCTGCCTGAGAGGTAGGTGATACGACAGAAATGTGCACAGCACATCTGCCAGCCTTATAAACCTGTATTGAGAAATGCTGCTATTTCCAAGTGCCTGGGGAAGCCTCACTGAGCAACAGCGATCAGTGCAGAGGAGGGTGCTGACTGCAATCAGAATGTAAGAGAATTTGTTTTATACATGTTCAGATAGTTTTATGTTCTCCTTCTGGGACAAAATGGAAAAAATCTCCTCACCAGAACAGTCTGCAAGACTTTGCTTGCCTCAGTATTTTGATTTTTCAATTGACCTCTAGAAATGGAGAGGTAAGGTGGTATTTTTAGAAACACCCCAAACGGGCAGGAGCCAATTACTGCTCACAGTCTCTTTTGATTGCCTCTCTCCAGCAAGAGGAAAAATATAACAGGCACTCAGGTATGAAAAAAAAAAAAAAAATAATAAAAGAGACAACGAAGCTCAGACAAGCCATGATAATAACGTCGTTAGGATGACTTATTTATTTGCCAGTCCTTGTGGGCTGTTTTGTGCTGACTTCATCCTGTTGCTTTAACCCTCTAGGCTCCGCACCACCTCGAATCTGCAACAGTAGTGCCACATGAGCTTCTCCGTTTCATTTCTTTTGTGGCACTGGCTCTGGCAGCAGCGGGATTTGAGCAGCAACAAAGGCGAAGCAGGGCATTTATGGCCGGCTCAGCGAACTCGGCAGCCTGTAGCACAGCTGGCCAGTCATTCCAGCGAGATGCCCAGCAGAGGAGCGGGCAGGATGTCAAAACAGGGCTCGAAAAACAACAGAAAGGGACTGTTGAATGACGTATGGTTTACGGATGGGGATTTTTCATTGAAGGGGTGTGTGTGCGTATCTACTGCATAGAAGGAGAACTGACATGAGGGTCTGTCATTGCCTGTTTCATTCCCAGCCCTGTCATTGACATCCAGCGCATCCCCTGAAAAACTCATTTGGGCTCAGCCGCTCACAAGCCCACTAATTTTCCTTTTTCCAGCCGAGGAGTCCTTGGTTAAGACACAGGCGCTGAACACCTGCGGCCCCATAGCTCCCCTTCCCCGCGGGAGCTGCCCGGGCTCCCCGAGAGGCGGCCACGCGCGCCGGGAATTCCGACCCGCTGCTCCCT
>NW_009952366.1:4374825-4413346 GCF_000747805.2 Chaetura pelagica | reverse complement strand
CGGCACCGGTGTCATCCGCGTACCGGCGGTGCGTGTAACCCTTGGATGTGGCACCACGTGAGTTTGGGAGCGGGCCGGAGCCTCCGCCGGGGGATGGCCGGCTGGCCGCGGGCAGGCGCGGGAGGGAGCGCTCGCCGCTCAAGGTGGAGCGGAGCGGGGCGGCGGGAGCGCGACTGCCCGCAACGCGCCTTCCCGGGCTTCCCGCCCAGCTTCCTGGGCTCCCGTCGGCAAAGGTTGAGGTCGGAAGGATTTCGGGAGGGAGGTCTTGCAGAAAGCTAAGGGGTAGAGGTGGTCGCATTGTCTTCAAGAGCGGCGTCCGGAGGTGTGAACGTTGTCCATGGGAGGGGGGTGGAGGTGTCAGCGTGAGCCCGGAGAAGCGTTTGGAAATCGGGAGCTGTGGGTGGGGTGAGTCTGTCCCAAGGTTTTCAGCCTGAGGAGCAACCTATTTGCACAGCGATAATAGGAGTCTGGAGTGCTGTGCTTGTTCCACACTCGACATATTTGCTAATATTTCATGTGGTTTGGGTTTGTTGTTTTTTTTCAGTTTTTCTTTTTAAAATGTGTGAGAAGGGAGGAAAGAAATATGCAGAGTAAGAACATTTCGGGAGCCTTTTTTTTTTTTTTTTTTTTTAAATTGATGATCCCCATTACAGAAATCCCTAAATACCTGTCCACATACAGCATTCTTAAATTTGTAACATCGGGTGCTGAGGTTTTGTTCTCAAGGTCTGTGTAGAAGGAACTGGTGATAATAGCTTATTTCTTGCTTTAAACCGTGGTTCTGACCATGTGTGTTGGCACTGCTGTCTGGCTGAGCAGTGTTTGAGGGGTGACTAGGTGAATATTCAGATCGTCTTCCTTCTTGGAAGTGAAGTCCCACGCGAAATCTACCTGTGAAAAATGTCTTGCATCGTTAGCGACTGACAATCTTGCCTTGCTGGGGGGAGGGGGGGAGCACAGCGTGCCTTTGGAAAACCACCCCCTGTCAGCAAGCTGCTGCACCTTTAAAAGACTTCTGGGTGCTAATTAATTTTATTTGGAAAACTGTTTTTAGGTGCTTAAAAAGATCTTGGCCAGGTAAATTGCCAAACGCTTGGTTCATCATACAGTGTTTTCAGAAGGTGGTAACTGTAGCTATAGCCAGTGCCTTTTTTTTTTTTTTTTTTTTGCCTGTTTCTTGAAGCATTTAAAGGATTTGTTCCAAACACCACAAATTGTGAATTCCAATCGAAGTAAACTTGTGTATCTTTAAACTATTGGCTCCTTTGGCAGGAATAGCTTCCAATGTACTAGGACCTTAATACTTATGGCATAATGAGTGGAAACTCTCTCAGTGTCAGTGGAAAAAGTGGTCACTGAATTCAGTAAGGAAAAAAGCTCATACACTTCAATGTGAAGTTTTCAGTCTAGAACAGCGTCGTTGAGTGTATTGCTGCTCTTTTAGTTCATTATGCTAACCCACCCAGGTTGGGTTACCTGAAGAAAATGGGGATCCTGGGTTGTGTAGAAGGCACTTGCAGGTTTTCCCAGTCCATGCTGCTACCTCGGTGCTGAATTGTAACATTACTGCTTCAATTCATACAAAGAAAAATGCTACTTATGATGTAGAGAACTGGGATGCTACGAGTCAAAACTAATTTTAAAGGGAATTGTGGCTGTGTTCTGTGTATGCAGGCATACTGTGACTCACTGTTGCATATTAAACAGACATGTTTGGGAACTTAAAGCAGAGAACAGACTAGTGTCACATTAGCATTGGGTAAACTGTATATTGGTTTCTTAAAGTTGCTTTACATACAGATAATGATACAAACAGAGTATCCCCATGTGTGTAATAGACAATCAGCTAATAATCTGAGAGATTCTACCTATTAAAATGCGCTGCAGTCTAACGTTAGAATCTGATTTAGAAAGTGACTCTTTCATAGACCACAATATAGAGAACTTCTGTCAGCTGTTAAAATTGAGAAGCTCTAAACCTTGTTGTGGAAGTGTAACAGGAAGCTGAGAGGCGTCCAAATGTCCTGCAGCTCACAGTCATGAAGGTCTAGTAATTTATTTCTTTTTTTTTTTTCTATGTGAGTTTATTCAGAGGAGTATGATAAGCTGGAGAGACAGTCATAACATGAAGACATTAAGAACAAAGAAATGTAGATTGGATCTGCTGAAGTAATCTCAAAAATGAATGCTTTGGAAGAATTAACTTTGGCAACATTTAAGATTTTAGTGCTGGAACCTCAGTATTAACTGACAAGTTCAAAATGGACTTGGCAAAGCAATCAATGACATGCCACAGCAAGCAGGTCTCCCTTGACATAAGGGTGGACAAGATAACCTGAAGTATCTTCTAACTCAAATTTCTTCCATTAAGGTAGACTAAATATTAATGGCACTGAGCATTCTTTACCGCTGAAATGTGACCTCAGTGATGTCTTTCAGTGTTTAAACTGTTTATTTTAATATTATGTTCCCTTCTGGTTTTAAAGGGAAAATAACAGTAGTGCAACAAGGATGTGTGTTTTGCTCAGAGTTTTAGTTGGGTTTCAGTTAGCAAAATTTAATGCGGAATAACAAACAACCATTATAAGCCCAGGGCATTTCAATGTAAATATCTTTTGAGAAATAAACAGAGACTATTTTAATCTATTGCAGATACTGGTAAAAAAAAAAAAAAAAGCCTGCTTACTTTCCTCCAAAAGGATCAATAAAATTGCAATAATCTTAAATTTGTACTCTTTGAGAAAGTATGTATTCTCTACTTGTCTTAAAATGAATAATAAAACTCGATAAAAGCTGCTGTTCAGAAGATAATGATCTTTCTTTGTAGAGTATTTTAATTAAAAATTAGATAAAATCTAGAGGTTGCAGTGTTATGTCTAAAAAGCTAAGATTAGCTCTGCCTACTGGCTTGCTATAGTATGTGCAACAACCTGAAGTAGGCTGATTTTTTTGTTGTTGTTTTTGTTTAAATCTGTTGGATTTTCTCTTGAAGGCATTGTTTTTATTTCTTCTTACAAACTTCAACCTGGTTGGAGAACAAGGAGGGCGGAAGACATGAGGTGATACTGTTGCCTGTTTAGAAAAGAAAAATGAACCTGTGAGGATTTATGTGAAGGATGGGTATTTCTCACAAGCATTAAGAATTATTAATCTAACTCAAAATGGCTTGTCCTTATATTTGGATTGCTTCACTTTTAAATAACTGTCATTAATGTTAGTTTTCTCCTGATTTGGCTTCAAATAGTTGAAAAGACCATGTTCACTGATTGTACATAGAGTGATACAAAATAAAGAAGGTAGGGAGGGTTTTTTTATTCTTTTTTTTTTTTTTTTTTCTCATGGAACCCCCAAGGCGTTTGTATCCACGTGTGAAAAGGAACAATGTATTCAACATCTCTGAAACAGAGCAGCTGCCTGCAGAAACTGGCATAGAAGTGTAGAAGGGAGGCATAGAAGCAATGAAATATAGAAGGGGGGGCAACATGTAAAATGTAATCAACAGGCGAAATGTTAGACTAACGCATCTTAGTACAGTGACATCTTTTCACACCGAATGTAATTTCAACACAAGTGCATGATTTGGTCTTTTATTTCTGGATTAGCAGGCTTTCAAATATAGTTTATAAAAATTAGTTTCTAGTTTTCATGACAGGTTTCACTTGATATGAACAGTAAATTTGATGGATCTGCCTGTTCAGGCCATTCATATTCCAGTAAACATTATGAAAGTGATTTCTGCTGCCACTTATAAATCGTGTATTATAACTGACAGATGACAGCAGGAGGTGTAATTAGTTTAATTTTGGTGAATTGCAAAGTATGCACGAGGCTTTCTTACTTGGTATTTCAAAGGTCTAGTGGGAGAAGAAATGTAAGGAAAATGTAGGAGGCCTTTAAAATTGCAAACCAGAAATCGCTCTGAAAATGAATCTGAATACTTTTTGTCCAGTAAGAGATAATATGTAACATGCTGCTACCAGGCGGAGGAATAAAATCTGCCTTGCCTTTGGAGGGAAGTGGACTGAGGAAGAGAGTATACCCTTCTCTTACTGTGGTTTGCAACTGTACTGTACAGTTAAGGAGTGCACAGATGCATTCTGAGGATGACAGAGTTGATATAATTGATAAGTTTTGCTGCTGGCCTCTAAGTCTGGCTGGTTTTGCCACTGAAAACATGGCTGGTCTTAGCACTAGAGATAGTGTTGGTTTATGGCTGCCTGTTTTTCTGACACTGCTCTGGAGAAGAGAGCTGGAGATGTTCCTTCATTGTCTCCTTTTTCAGTGGTCTGTATATCTCAGTTTTTTGTTTGTTTGGTTGTTTTTTGTGTTTTTTTTTTAATATTACTTACGAGCTGGATACTGCCTTATTTCTCAGTGAACACAGGAAACGCTGTGTTCTTAAAACACACTTCTGCAGAGCCTATCACTTGTAATCTGCTACCCTTACCTGTGCCCTTATATTCACAGAAAGATAAGGTGGCAACAGGGAATACAACACTATTGGGTTCTGACCACTTGGTGTACAGTGTCTGGTCTACGAAGAGGAGGTTCGGGATGTACCGTGCTCTGCATAGTTGATAGCAACAAGCCCCATCTCAAGGCAGAAAAGGTGATTCAGGAACTCTTGCTTTAAGCAGCTAACTGACTGAGACTGAACCTAAGGTTCACAGTGCTGTGCTCCATTTCTACTTGTCTTGCGTCTTTATAGAAACTCAAATTTTGGTATCATTTTAGGATTTTGAGTCCAAGATGATCTTAATCACCTTGATAATGCATGCACCAATGGAAGAAAAACCAAGTGCTCTTACCTGTGGAGTGTTACATAGAGATCACACAACCTTTTTTGCACTTTTTTTTGACGAGTGACTGACGTGTCCATGCGACTCATTTTTGATCGTTTCTGTGTCTGCAAGCTTGTGATGCTTGTGGTGTCTACTTTAGCTTCCTGAACTGACCAATTTCTAGTGAAATTGAGACATCTTCAGTCTTGCATGATAACAGATTTCTTAAGGAAAGTAAAAATAAAAATATATATTACTATGTGATAGAATAAAATTCATCTTCAAATGACATCAGAATATATTTCTGGATTTAAATCAGATCAAAACCAGCTGATAGCTCCATATGGAAATGAGAAAAAAGAGACATCAGCTGTGTTCAATGGAATTTTGCACCATAGAAAGAAATAGCCATAGTGCTATGTATGCTCTTTGTTAAAATAAGGAACTTGGCCACTAGCAGTAAAGAAGTCCTGTAGGCAATGCAAGTTTTTTTTAGGAATACTTGTAGAATGTTATAAAAAGTTAAGACTGTGACTCTGAAAGCTTGGAAACATTTGGGTTTGTGTGGTAGGTGTTTAAAGAGAGGAGAATCTTTTAAGTCCCGATCAAAAGACTTGCTAATCACTTCTATTAACAGAATATGTTTGATTGTCTTTTTAGTATTCCAAAGTTATGGCACACCTGTATCAGCCTTCTGAAGCTGCTGTGTTGATCTGCATAATCCAAAAGTCGGCAAGGACAGTGAGATAGCTTCCTTTGTACTTGCCTGTTTGACTTGTCACCGTGAGTGGAGAGTTTCATGAGGTGGCTGAGGTGGCCTGGTAGCTACTCATGCCTTGTTCTGGGCTGCTCAATAGCTCCCTTCTTTGTGCCATCTCTGCTCCTTTGCATCTACTCATTGCAGCAGTACGTGATTTGTGTTGCACAGTCCTCTTGCACAGGCTGGGCTCTCCGAGGCAAGGCTCACATGAGGGAAGCAGCATAAGTCTTGGGATCAGTGGTGTGGGAAAGTTCCTCCTTGGGTGACTGTCACGTGAAAACATTCCCTAGAGAGTATTAACCTTTTCATGGGCAAGAACTTGAAGTTACTGCTGTGCAACTAGATTGGAGAGTAGATTGAGTGCCAATCTTTCACTAATGACTTCCCAGAAAAGATTGCTTGGTTCTGTCCACGAAGATCTTTGCACTAAGTAAAATATTAAAGAATATTACAACACATTAGCTATATGCCCAAGTGGTTTCTGATACTGCAGCAGAGGAAATGAAAAAGTGCTTGTCCTAGTGTGCATTCAGACTTGTTTTCTGAGGTTTTTACTTAGATAAGACTGAGGAGATTAGTAACAATAAAGGGGTAGAAAAAAATGACAGGTATCTTTAGCCCTTAAATTATCTGATCAAGGGTGGTATTTTTGAACCTCGCATGGCCATTTGGGTGTAGTAGAGGCTAAAGTGGGACCTTAATATGCATGTTGAGCAGAAGTTTTTTATTTCCATCTCTGTGCTACTGCTGTCGCTGTAGCTATTGCACTGTAAATTGTTTTACGGTGCTTGAGTCTGTCAATTTTTCTACCCCTAGGGATGGAGCTGGTGCAGAACTTCATGAAGCCTATGAAATGCAATGCAAATCAATACTTAAATTAGAGCAGTGTCTAGCAGCCTCACTTTCGTGAGGTTGTGTGAAACATGAAATGATTTAAACTGACTGGCACGGTATGTGCCAGACAGCTTTCAGATATACATAGTTGAGAAACTGGAGACTGACAGCTGGGAAGGGTAGAGAAGGTGCTCTACCATTGCTAATGCAACTGCTTTACTTCTGCTTTATTACAACTCAGCTCACTTCAGCTTGTGGTTCACTACTTCAACTCTGAAATCCATTCAGTTAACAGTGACAGTGATTTTCACATTCTGCAGTGATCTTGCTTGACATGATAAAATGTCTTAACATCTTCACAAAATCCGATTTCAGATATGTGCTTTGATAGGTGCATCTGTCTGTGGTGGCTGCAGATCTACAGTTTCTTTTCTAAACCAGAGATGTATTTCTAAAGTGAGTTGAAAAGGGTTTGGTAATAAAGCACTAAATTATCCAGGATTTGAGAAAAGCATGGTCTCTTGACTTTCAGAGTTTGTGTGTGTGGGTTGGTTTCTATTGGTGGAGACACTTGTTAGTGGACCTATCCTCTGATGGAGACAACTGCTCCTTGTGAAGACTAGATTACAGGAACCTTTCAAAAGAGCTTCAGTACAAGCATGCACTTACAAAAATGAAGCAACAGCATATAAAGCAGTAGTACATACTAAGGTTATCATCTGCATATGATGGAACAATTACCACATGGCTTTCTTTTTCCATGTTGATCCTGACATTGGGGAACAGCATCTCAAACTGCCTCACCAAAACATCTCAGAAAACATTGTTTTGATTATGCAAAGTCAGACACCCTGAAAGTTTGGTGTGAACTTAAAGTACCTCGAAGCACAGGAAATCAGTTAGCCAGATGGAAAAAGACAAGGGGTGGATACTTTATGTTTTCTAGGAGGATACTGTAGTAACATTTTGGTAAGCCGACTACTCACACTGAAACTGAAAGCCCAAATTTGCATAGGCTTGAAGCTTTATGTTCTCATTCTGTTGTTAAACCTAAAGCTAGAGAAATTAATATGAAGAATCAAGCTATATGTATAGCCATGTACAAAATGCTTTGAACTGGACAGAGCAAATACACATTGCTTAGAGGCAGTAATCATATAACAGGCCTGTTTCAAGCTCCTGATGGCAGTTGCCAAAGGCTCCTACTGAGCATTAGTGAGTGGGCAAAGTAAAAGGCTTTACTCTTAGCTGCAGCAGTTGGGAGTACATGTTCCCAGTGCTGGATTGGCCTGATCAAGATCCCTGGGGGAGAAGGTGAACAGGACATCTGGGGCTGCCTGGTGCCTGTCCCCTACACTGGGGCTGGGCAGGAGGTCTCTAGGAAAGGTCTTGGCCACTGCTGGACAGGGAGCCTGAGTCTGCAGCAGGGTGCTCCTGTACTGGTGAAGACTAGCCCATGCTGGGCTGCCTTACCAGGAGTGTGAGCAGCTGCTTGTTGCCCTCCATCGTGCTTGTGAAGCCATGTGCAAAATGGTGTTGTGTTTTGCACCTCTCCTGACAGAGCTGTCCAGAAGGTTGCTGAGCTGTTCAGGGGCCGTCCTGTGTTTGGGGAGAGGCTGAGTGAGGTGACTTTGCTTGACCTGTAAAGGAGAAGGCTGAGGTGATGACCCTGTGATGACCCTGGTGATGGTCTTCAGTGGGGCCTCACAGAGAAAACACAGCCAGGCTCTTCTTTTTCCCAGGATGAACACAAGGGTGGGGAGAAGAGCTTCCATCATCAACTTGAGCTGGGGAGTTCTGTGCTGTGCTGGAAGGCCACAGTCCCAGTCAGCCGTGTGACCTTCAGGAGGAACCGCTGGTGTTGCCGCTGTCATTCTTGTCACCAGTTCTCATCGAGGGCTGTCCCCTGACGTTGAGGCCAGATGGGTGTCAGAGCTGGCACAGGACTGGACTTTCTGACAGCAGCGTGGGCTTGGATATTCCTAAACTAACTGTGAAGCCACATCCTTCCTCTTGCATGTGCCTGCTCTGACATGGTAATGCAGCTGCTTGATGTGCTTGTTCAGCCCAGCTTAACTTCAGCAATGCGATCCTGGCCGCTTACATCGGCATCTTTTACACTGAAACTAGCCACTCCAGGCCTCTCCTGTTATTGAAGTACATCTAAGATGAGATTCATGTGACTGTTTTGGATTGGGTCCTAGGATAAATTTAATCTTTTGGCAGTGAAGTTATAATTTATCCATTTCCTGTTAAAATCCTTTTAGCCTGAACACCTCAGATATAGGTGTTACCGTTTGGTCAGGTGAATCTTGCATGTGATGGAAGGAATGTAGACTTAACTCGTGGAATGCAAACAGGCTTCAGAACTTCAGATTGGACTTTCAGGTGGTGAGAGTGGAACAGGGAAGAGCACAACTTCAACACTGGCTTTTGAGAAAGCTCTTGCATCATCTGTACACTGTCTAACTGAAATGCTGAATCTTGGAGAGTGATTAATACTGGAATAAGTAATTCTTCAGCTGTGTACTAAATACAAGGTTTTAGCCTTTTCAGGTTAAAAACTGAGGTAACAACAAATTTCTGTAGGTCATTAAGGGCAGCTGTAGTAATTTTAAAGTGTAAAATTCTGAGGAATAAGTTGCACAAACTTATCCAAGATAAGAAGTGCTCCAAACATGCTTATGTTTCAAGGGGCTTTTCAGGGCTTCCCCTTCACCTTACTTGTTTTATCTTGCTGATTAGAAGCTTAATTTCAGTCTTCCAAAAAAGGTATTATAAATATACATATGCACTACTAGTAAGCTCCCATTCTTTTATGACTTTAGGTGAAGCTTTAAGTGAAGTACAATGTACTGCCAGTGAGATAGCTTTTTAAAACTAGAATAAGGAGGACTTGGAAGGAACAAAAAGCTAAGATACTAAATGATAATTAAGGATGTTGAAGAACTCCAGTTGCAGGATGAATTAGAGTTGTGGTATTGTATTCAACCAATAAATTGCTATGCAAATTTTTGGCATTCACCTTATTTGTAACACCTATTTATCACTTTGTAGACATAAATTTAAAAAAAAAAGACTTTTTTGAAAAATGCATCTTACCTGCAAATACGGTTCCAGATTTGCTTGATTTGAGCAGATTCAATGTAGTTCTATGCCCTGTTTTGAGTTAGCTCTGGGATTGGATTATCTGTGTGCTGCATCTGTTTAGTTAGGCCAGTCTACCTGAAAACCAACATTCTTACTATCTGGGCAAGCTTCTTTTATATCTGCAGAATCTTCACTGTTGTCACAAGAGACAGCAGTAACTTGGCGAAGGGCAGGGTGATCAGAGTGGCAGGGATGCATCCTGATACTTGGGCATTACCATATTTGTGATAGAAGAGTCAGGGCTTTTCCTGCCATGGCTACCCTAGGTAAAGCATACTGAGCAGCCTGGCCAGAGTTCTGGGAACCAACTGAGCACAGCACTCAAGTAGAGAATGCTGCTGGACCCCTCATTTGCAACAGCAAAACTGTGCAGTGGTCTTCTCCTATGCTAGGGGAGAAACTTGAGTCATCTATACAATATTCAACCATAAGTTCTGTAAGATGGGAACTAATTTGGCTAACTTTGTCTTATTCATTTAGTGAATCTACAGTGTGAAAATTAACCTGAGAAGTGGACGCTACTTTCCTGTAGGAAATGGGGTGCAGAGGCAGCCATCTAACTTACCAAATGGGGGTTCTTCTGTTTTTTTAACTTGAAACAAGGGAAGGCTAAATTCCATAGCTAATGGCGCGTTCTTTTTGTGTAGGTAGTAATCAAAATCTAGTAATTTGAGCTGTTAAAGCTTTTTAAAGTTCATATCAAGTTTTGGATGATGGAAATTTATCTTTTCTTTGGAAGGAGGAGAGTGTTGCTTTTCTAGAGGAGATTTTGAGAGTGAGGAGCTCATCACATTTGTGTTAGCTTTTAATATATAAACTTCTAAATAGTGAAACTTAGAAATAGCTGTCCAATAAAAATAATTTGATGACTACTTTAGATTGGCAAGAATTTTGTATTAACTTATCCTCTTACTTACAAGTTGGAAAATACTGAGTGTATTTAAAAAAAACCAAAAACAACAAACACCAAAACACAACTTGTCAAAATTTTGCGGTGTAAATAAGTAAGGAGTAACTGAGGAGTTTTTGCCAAGAAGGTAGGTCGTCTCATGTTGACCTGGATCTGTCTGCTTAAAGACTGTTGCTCTTTCATACTGTTTCCAGGGCTGCTATGTCAACACCAGTTATTCGTAATTGCCGTCTCTAAAGCAGACTAATCAATGGAAATGCTAAATAAAGCAGCAGAGCTCTTGCCTCAGAGGATGTGTAAAACCAGATTTACCAGTAGGTGCATGCCTCTGTGAACACGAGCAGAAAGGTTAGCTGTTTGTTCCCTTCCAGTCCAACACTGCTCTGTACCTTTGTGGCTCCCTTGCCAATGCATCATCTTTAACTCTGACTTCTTTCACTTTCAGAAATCCAGGTGAAACTGCTTCTGAAGAAATGAACAACCTAAAGGATTTTGCTTTTCTGAAATGGAGAAACAGCAGAATCCATAGGAATAAAAGTTATTGGCTAGCTTGGACTGTAGCAAATACTGGGTTAGGGGGTTTTGTTTGTTTTGGTTTTGTTTTGACATATGAAGCGTCATGCTGATGATACTTGCTAGTACTGTTAGAGTTGATCCTGCCATTTTTTTGTCATATAGGAGACTTGAGATGTGACTGTTGGCTGGGGATCCAAAGCAAAACACTAACTCTGCTGGCCATTGACATACATGTCTCTGAAAGGCTGCGGAAGTTCTTGGCATGCTTTAAACTAACTGCATTAGGTTTGCAGGCACAGCTCTTTTAGTGCTTTCTTACAAAGTCTTTTCCACCGCTGATAAGTAAAATGATGTCTGTACTCCCTCTGCTGGCTCTGCAAAAATTGCTTTCATGAGCTTAATGGTTCTCATGTAACACTTCTTACAAATAAGCCTGTGTGAAATTCTGAGTTACAAACAGTTTAATGAACAGAAGAGGGATTTTCCTGAAAAATGGGTCAACAAATAGTCACTGAAAGCTAATCAGGTGTCTCAGATGCTATCTCCTGCTATACTGGTGGATACTGGTGTTGTGTATACCTTTTGTAATTGTAGTATGGTCTGTTTTTGTGTATCAATGATTGAGTGAGGTTATCCAAATTAAGTTAGCAAATACTTATACATCTAGTCATACATCTGAGCCCTATTTTTATAGGTCCTGTGTGCTCTATCTACATATCTGAAAGCCTTCTACAGCAGCAGAGAACTTACACAGTTCCATAAATTAGTGTTCTGTAACTTTATTTGCTTATTCTGAGACTACTGGGTTCTTCCTATATGAAGAGATACTGAATATAAAAATTCTCAGCCAGATGGAATAAGTTCAGGCCTTGAATGAGGTCTAGGTATAGATAGGTATTCTATCCAGAATCAAAACAATTGCAGTTGGAAGTCAACAGATACCTTTACATGCTGGTGCACTAAATTCTGATTTCTTGTTTTGTGATATTATTAGTCTGTTATCCTACTTTTCTAGTTATTTTTGCCTTCTAGTGTGTAGGGAGGGTTTCACAGTTTTGGAGGACTGAGAATAAATACCCTGCTGTACCAGTCAGTAACTGGTCTGAAGCTGGATAAGTGGAATAACAAGCCAAACTGCCTTTTTAGCATTTGCTAGTTCAGAATATCTCTCAGCAAGAACCTTGTAACCTTGTGGGGTGGAAAGTCTGACTTCAGGTTGCTAAATCTGAGGATATTTTCTTGTTTGTCATACCCACAAGGTGCATTTCCTGGAAAGCTCAGTCTTTACTCCAGACATTTACTTGTACATTACTGTCAAGTATTTCAGAACAGGATGACTACTCTGCAAACTTGATTTAGGAATTTGGTGCAGCCACACACTGTGTTTCCTCCTGTTAGATTTTGAGTGTACCTGTGGCTGTCTGCAGATGTCTTCAGGCATTGCTGTACTGAGAAGGGGCTACGTGGTTATAAAAAATACAGGCAGTAGCTCAGTCGTTCACTCAAAGGTTAGAACAAGTCTTCCTCTCACAATTTTTCTCTTTGGTCGTACTATGGTGGATTAAGGTCTTGAAGTTTAACCCTGTGACTTGAATATCCCCACTTACCAGAATTTAAAATTTTACTACCATGGTCAATAACTTTTGTTTTAATGTCCAGAGTATTTTAGTGATGTTCATGTAAGTTGACAAAAAAAAACCTTGCAGACCTGCATAATATGAGCCATAAAATTTCACTTAGCAATGCCTGCCTTAAACCCTTACCTTGTCAGCCAAGAACAGCTGAGGATTCTCGGTTCACAGGGAAATGCTTCCATTTTCTAGAAAAGCCTGGTTTATTTTAGAAACCTCCAAGTTAAGGAGTCAGAAATTCCTAATCTTAAAATAGCTTAAAATAATAAAGTAGCTTAAGATAGATTGCTTTAGGCTTTTGAGCAATTTTGCTGTGAGGCAATTGTTTAAATACTTGAAAATATTTGCTCAGTGAAAAACAGTTTGACAGCTAATGACTTATTTTAATACTAATTGCTTAACAATGTAATGTTCTACTAAGTACTTACTTTTTGAGTTTTAAGGAAGAAAGCTGTCTTGAAAGCTGTTTAGTCTTAATTATGTACATAAAGCATCATGCCTCAAACTAGATTATGTACTGTTTGATCATATTGCTGCCTTCCTTTAATTAGATAACTGCTCTAAACTGTGTTAAAATGCCAAAAACATAAGATATTCTCCCCACCCCCATCTAGCCATCATCAACAATCACCTGTTTCATGCTGTTTTGTTAGAGGGGAAAGCTTTCAGTAGGAACAGTGCAAAAATCTGACTCCTGTAGCACGAAGTGTAGCACACCAAGAATCAAGTTGCTGTTAAAGGTCTAGAGAAAGCTACTAGCTTCTAGTATTGAGTCTACAAGTGCAAATTACAAAACTATATATAAATGCTCAGTGTAAATGCGTGTTTATTCTGCAGGTGAGCTGGGGGCGTAGTTTATAAGCTGCACTGCTATACCTCTGAATGTTAAACATATGAAGGATATTCAGGATTCAGTTGGCATAAATTTGCCTGTTTTAAAGCATCACTTTCCTCCAGAAAAGGAGGAAACCGAAAGCAATGCTGTATTACATTGGAAGTAAAGTCAAATTAAGAATATAAGTAAACATTGACTAGAGACCATGGTAAACGTGGGTTTCAACCTGCTTGACACAATGTGCATACTTGAATATGCATGTAACTTAAATGAGTCAAATTCAGGTTGTTTGTCAATGTGTGGGACTTCTCAGTAAGAACTTTCAGTTCTTCCTAAGCAGTGTTTGCTAGCCTGCCTAGAGAAAACTTCTGAAGTCTGAAACTTGTTACTCTGAAGGCTAGCATACTTCATACTGGTTTGTGTTTTTGTTTTGGGGTTTGTTTGTTGTGTTTTGTGGGTTTTTTTGTGTTGTGTTTGTTTTTGTTGTTTTTTCCCCAAGGCTTTTCTACCTCAGGTTTTTGGAAATGCTACTGCAGTGTTCTTTACGTGTAAAGGTTTTCAGATGGCTTCTTCTGTATTTCCATTAACAAACTGATTAAAATAAGTAACCTTTAATAGGACTGAAATAATAATAATTTTTTTGGAGAACAGTCGTAGCACAGCTGCTCCATAGCAGTTTACATTCTCTTTTCTGTTAGAAATCAAGATAAACTGCAATGTGATCTTCAAGCTGAAGAGTCTTATTATTGAAGGTGCTGCGAAGCCAGGTGATAATGTCCTGTGAGGAGGACATGGATTCAAGAGGCTACTTAGGAAACTTTAGTGGAATGTTAGGAGGCAGAGGGTGGAGGCTTCTATGCATCTTCCAGAATTACCTCTGGAAAGACTGATTCCCTTACTGTGGGAGTTTTAGTAATCCATGTTACCTTTTGTGTCACAGTGCTGTATCACTCTTGTTTCATGATACTCTGCTCTTCTCAGTCACTTGCCTCCAAAGGGAAATAGGAATTTCCCTGAGTCTTGCTAACCTTAGGCTAGAGGAAGAACTTGGTGTCTCCACTCTGCTTTACCTGTTTGCTGCAGTAAGGGGAACTTGTGAGTTGTAGAGGTTAGTTTAAAAATACAATTAGCTGCTGACTTACCAGGGCTGGTCTGTGAGCCCCTACTTAGCTGTATCGGCAAAGAAACATTGAGCTGAGGTGTACTGCAGTTAAACATGAAGCTGCAGTGGCCCTTTGACAAAGTTAATTAGAAACCATGAGCTAGACATACTAATGTTGGTTCTTAAAGGTTTGTGCCTTCAGTAGTGGCCAGTTGAAATTAGCCTAATGTGCACAAATTCAACAGTTTAGCAGGTTTCTTGACACTTGTCAATTGAGTGGAGGAGCTGACAGTGCTCTTCCCAATTCCCTCTCTTCAGAGATGCTGTAAGCTATTGCCGAAAACAACAAAACAAAAAAACCCAACAAAAACAACTGGTTGCAGAAGTTGCAGAACATTACCATGTACTGCTGTAAAATAAACACTTCTGGGAAGTAGCTTTATGTAGAAGGAACAAAGTAGGTCTGACTTTGCTGAGTCAGAATGGTGATCTGTAGTCTTCATGGATGGGTAGACTCTTGGCCCTGAGGGTCAGCTGCAGTTGAACTAATGGCAGTAGGATCCCAATTCAGATGTTTTCTTTTGGGAGGAGAAATATTACCCTTATTTAATTAGCCCCTAGGAATTACTGCTGAGAATTCAGAGCTTCCTTAGCAGAAGACTGGCAACTCCTTATGTATGCCCATGGTAGTTATGCCCTAGGCCCCTCAGTGCCTGCTGATTTGCCATGTTGTTTCTGAGACTCTTGTTCTTCAACTGGGCCGGAGAGTGAGGGAAGCAAATATCTGATCCTCAGCACTGAATAAATAGGTCCAGCTGGTAGCTATGAAGTTTTGAATGCTTGCTGTTTAGACAGAAAGCACAGCCATCTACAAATTGCATTAGAATCCACTGATACTAGTGAAGAGTTCTGGTTTACAGCAAGCTGGGAGAAGGATTTCCTTTACTGAATGGGATAGGTCTTAAAACATTATTATGGAACATGGCTCTGTATGCATTCTTTTCCCCAGTCACTTTTTTCCTAATGAATTAGTAATGTCACTGATGTCTTTATGCTCTCAGAAATCTGAAGAAATATGCACAGTACAGAGCTTCACAGCTGAATATCTTAGAAGTGATTATGCATAGCCAGTTTGTACAGCAATTATTAAATAGCCTACCGAAACAGAAATTAACAAAGTTTATTAAATCTGCTTGAGCTGCTGTTTGACAGTCTAGTGAATTTGCTATTCAATTCAAACAATGTCTGGCCTTGGCAGTGAAGTGATGTATTGTGCAATTTTCTCAGTGACATGTCACTTCACCTTAAATACCATGGAAGATGAACCTTAACTTGAATGAGATTAATTTTACCTAAAAGGTGACAGCAGCATGGTTCCATGATGGAGATGCTCCCAGAATTAGCTGAATGTGTATCTCTTAAGTGGACATAACCACTTTGTCTTTGCAACTTCTACAAATAAATCAGCTGTTTTGACATTTTATGGAAAAACTTATAGGGAATCTGTTGTAGTAACTTGTTCAGCCAGTAGAAACCTTGGAACTTAAATCTTTTGACGTTATTTTGTGTTTGGGAGGCAGGGCAGGGAAGATACTTTTTGGATTATTGCTTTCAGCACCAGGCTACTATGAGTAGCTCACTCAGACTGTAGAGAAGCGAAATGCATGGCTTTGGGCACAGCTAATGGGATGGTGGAAGCTTGGGAACATGTGTAGTGCTTTGTATATCCTTGGATCTGGAGGGATAGATGCATTGCTTTAAAAAAAATTGTTCTTAAAGATCACAAGTGCAGGGAGAAGAAAAAAAACAGTGGAAAAAAGTATTAGTAAAGGAAAGGGTGCTAAAATTGGTTGTAGTGCTGTGTGTCCTGTGAGACATGGACTTACAGCAGGACAGAAGATGAAATTATGTTTCTCAGTGGCTAAGGTACTGTGAAAGAAGAGTAAAAAGGCACCCAAGTTGTTACCATTCTGAGCCCTGGGTTGTCCATGTTACTGTTGTGTCAGCCAGGTTTCACAAAGCCTGTTGCTTTGTTAACACAGTTGCCAATAATGTAGGGGGCTTTTCCCAATGCAAAAGAATAAGGGTGACAGCTGTAAGTTGCAGTGCTGGTAGTGTCAGATAATGAGAGCTGCTTCTGCAACTCCGTGGGTGGAAGTCTTATGCCTTTGTAGGCACTGTAGCCTATGTGGACACTGTAGCACAGCTGTACCTTTGGTTACCTGAGTATGTGACAGACTTGGTAAGCTCTCAAAATTTATCAAAAAGGGATAAAGGGATGCTCGGTACAGTCATAAGGAAGAAGTTTGCAATAGATTCCACACCTATTTTTCTTCCAAAGCTGTACTGTGGATTTTCAAATTCAAGTATTGAGGTTAAAAAAACCCCAAACAACCAAAACCAAAACACCACACATACACAAAACCAAACAACAAACAAACAAAACCCCAAAAACCAACCCAACAGCAAACACTGAACCCCTCTTCCTGCCACTGCCAGGAACAGCAAATATGTGCAGTAATACTGGAAGAGCTACTAAAGTGTAGACTAGTTACAAAATTTGAATAAAAGAAAACCTGGCTCCTAAAGAATGGATGCTAAACATAATTGCAGTTTTTGAAAGAGGTTCTCTCAGAATGACTCTTCAGGCAGTTTACTTGGTGTGTTTTCTGGCAGGCAGGGATTAATACGGTGTACAGGGGAAGCCAGCATAGCTTTCAAGTTACATATTTTTTGAGAAGTAAGGCTTTTCTAAGGGTTTGAGGACAAGGATGAACTCTGTTCCTCTGTTTCCAGAAGGCTCTTGAAAAAATCCAAAGATTAAGGATATTAAACTGGCATGTTGCAGGACAAGAAGGAAGCTTCTTAAATCTTGGCTACATGAGAACAAAATGGCTATCTGCTTATTGAGATGGGTGACCAAAGCTGTGGTTTTGGTTGGTTGGTTTGTTGTGGGTTTTTTCCAAACAATTGCTTGGCAGGGATGATTTGGAGGATCACGTATGGATTATTTGCCACATAAAGATTTCTATGTATATATTCTATGCTTACAATTCAATGAACACATAGAATATTTTGCAATACTGTTTCTACATAGCAGTAAGCTAGTCCAATTTACCAAAAAACACCCTTTAAAACTTACACTGCTAAGCTACTTTTCCTGCCCTAATAGAAAGGAGTCAGTCATATGCAGTGGCTTTCTGGAAGTCGTTGGTCTTAATCTCATTAACCATAAATATTTCCTAGTAGTTTTAAGACTAATTTCAAATTTATCTGAAGGGTTCCTGAATACAAAAATAATCAGGTAGGGATGGACTTTTACCCTTTGCCTGAAGGCTCCTAGATCTAAAGAGCTTTGCACCTCTTTGATACCAGGAAGCATGGTTAGAATGAAAGGCATACTGCTCTGCTTAAATGGATATTAATATGAAAGAATACTTTCTAGAAGGAAAAAAGGGAGAGCATTCAAATCAGGATCAGATGGTAACTGTCTCATTCTGCCTAAAGTGTTACATGGAATTTGACTTGAAGATGTTTTAATGTAAATGGATGCGACATGTTCTGAAACAGAGTTTCTGGTGTTAAGAAATCCTGGAAGTGAGTTGGCTTTTCAGAACATGTAGTGCTACTTGCTGTCTAATGACCTGGGAAGGGAAGAAAATAATTGCTCAAACCGACTAAAGCAGGTTTAATGGTATGTATGCATGTATAGTATTGTGGGAATTAAAAGATGGAAGTGAAAATTGAGATGATGTATATGAAATGTGTATTTAGCTCAAGAGGTGTTGGAAGCAGGGCTAAGGAGAAGCAGCAAAAGTTAGAGGCTCTGTGAAAAAATGTAAAAAGACTTCTCAAGACAAGTAATATACCTGTGGGAATAACCGTTATGGGGAAGTCAGCTGCTGTTGTGCTCTGAGTCATAATTGTTGTCAGAACTGACCAGCTGGATGTATTTCTTACAGGCAGACAGTAAGCTCTAAACACCTCAAGTGACTAAAATCCAGGAATACAGTTCCAACTCACAGTGAAATTTGGTACCATCTCAGTTTCTTCTTACTTGAAACCTGGTGGCATGTAATGATTTCATATGCCTCATCTAACACATGACTGACACGTTTTGTGACTGGAATGCGTCTTTTGATTTGGGAACACTTGCAAACTGTGTTGTAGTCTAGTAATGCATAATTTTAACAAGTAGTATGTCATGCTGCCATCTCCTTTTGAAAAAGTTCAGGTTTTGTGTTTTAACTAACATTGTTTTGATAAATATTGATAAGAAACTGTAGAAAGTTGTTCCTGAACTTTATAACATGAATATTTGTTAATGGATGACTTTAACTGCACCCCAAAAAAAACCCCGAGCGAACAAACAAAAACAAACCCAAAACCAAAATTAAATTACTTTTAGGGTTTTATATAAAGTTATTAATAAGACAAACCTGTTAATAGAGCTTACTTTACAGCATAATTATCCCAAATAAACAGGATAAAAGCCTGAACTGGTTAGGATTAAGAGGCTTTAAATCCTCAGTCATCAGTTTAGGACCCAGTGGATCTGAAGTGAAGGAAAAAATTGATGGGCATTAACCAAACATTTTTTTTTCTTGTGTTTTAAACACCAGTAGATGGAGCCTTGTGAAGTCCCAGGTTTGCCTTAAGCCATCAGCTGTCTTAGTCTAAATTTTGGCAGCTCCACTCATCTCAAGTTATCTGAGGAAGCTGACGCACACAGTAAATGCATCTTCGGTACTTGAACATGCTAGAAATAATGCCAAATGAAGCAGAGTCATATCTAGAGGTTAAAACTTTTTTCTCTGGGATTATAGTCTTAACTTGGAATTACCTGGTATTATAAACAGCCCTGTCAAATTTAGCCTTTTGGTTTCAGTTTACGATGTCATCACAGAGCGAAAAGTGGATGAACCTAGTAAAAGGAAGCACTGAGACACGGAAGCTTCAGGGCCTGTGGGTGAAGAAGGGAGAAGCTGTGTCTGAGTGTGATCAGAGCTGTGGACTGCAGGAGACCCTTCAAGGCACTGCTTTGTTTACAGATATCTGCAGTTAGTAACTCCTGCTTCCAGAAAAGTGTTTTAAGTAGCTTAAAATTCAACTCTTCTGCATGGGTTTGTGTCTTGAAGTGCTTGGCTTCTTGTGGACAACTTAGCATTGTAATGTGAAATAGGAGAGTATGAAAGCCTAGCATTTTAAATACAGGGGACACTTGATGCTTTCTGTAATGTCGATAATGTTGGTTTTACTCTCTAGGGCTTTCCTGTATATCTCAAAGTGACATATTCCTTGAAAGTGTTCATAGGTTTTCCTGAAAAAAAAAAAAAAAAAAAAAGGAAAACAAAACCAAAACCAACAAACGAAAAACCCCAAACAAACAAACAAAACCCAAAACACCAAACAAAAAACCCCAACCAACTAAAAAACCCACCAAAATAAACACAACAAACAAACAAAAACCCTTGTATCTATTTAGTTCTCTCATATTCAAGTTAAAAAACCTTACATTGAGAAAGCGAGTGATTGGTTTAAGCTTTTTGATAAAATAGTTTTTCTGCTCCAACTATTCTATACAGCACTATCCAACTTTGTTTCTTAATCCATCTGCCATTTCAGTCAGAGCTGACTTGCTTCATGAGTGTGGAAAGTGTTTGTGGCTTGGGAAAGGTGAAACAGTACAGGCCTTTGGTGTTGGTTCATGGTATAAGACAATGTCTAATTGTTTGCCACCCTCCGTGCAGAGGCTTTGGAGTGAGCTGCTTCCTAAGAGAAGGTCTGATTCCTCATGCCATGCAGCCATTATTTGAAAGGAAAACTTCTCAACTGCTTGATGTATGTAGTAAACTAATCCAAATTTGTTGTTATAAATTGCCTAATAACTCACCTTCAAGACTAACAATTTTCCTTTTCTTGTACCAAAATAGATGGGAAATGATGTGGGAATCCTTTGCATGAACATTGCTAATTTGTACTACTGAATTGACTTCAGGCTACTGAAGTCCTAATTTGTTAGCCATCATTTCAATAAGTAGTAATTAGGATCTTTAAGCAAAGAAACTATAATTGGATGAAACTGCAACTACAGAAGTGTCAGTCACAGTAGGCAGCAGCAGACTTTTAGAATAAGTGGAATAAATACCAGTGTTTACGTGCACTGTAAAGTCTAAGAACAGCAGCTGTTTCAGCTGTTTTTTATTTCAGCTGAGAGAGTACATCTGCCTCCCAAGAGATTAAGCTTCAGAATGAAAGTAAATTTCTCTTTGAAAACTCAGCAAAACTCATGAACTTTGATGGATTTACTGATTATAACACAAGAGTTGTAATAAGGGAAACTTGTCATTATAACAGTTAGGCACATTTAAGGCTGAAGGTGATTTATTAAAAGTTTTCTGCAACAGAGCTCTTCCACAATTGTGCCCTCTCCCTCCTAGCTGTTCAATCTACTTATAATTATCTCTTTATAAGCCAACCTCTCTGAGATGCCTGTACTGAAACAACAGCATTCCACTGAAAATATTTAACTTTTAGTTGTTCAGCTAGGCACATTTTTAACATATGGGATAAGGATCTGTAAATGCATACTGTTTTGTATGAACTGTCTGGTTTATTAGCATTCATTCATATCTCATGTGAAACAGCTGGTGAGTTTCTGTCGCCTTTCAAGTATGAGGGTCTGTCTCATAAAGTAAGAAGAGTAACCTTCCAGAGCAGAAGACCTCAGACTTCTTCTTTGTGATTTCCAGATCAGTTTCTCAATTACAATTACTTTCCATTTTGGTAATATAACAGACAACTTTTTTTTTTTCTTTTTCTTTTTCCTTTTCAAACATACTTGGTGCTGTGGGTTTCAAACTTACATGTGCAAAGGCATGCTATACAGTAGCTTAAAAGCTGGTTGTTTTTTTTTTTTCAAACAGATTAAAATAGCCTGACAACTGAAACATATGGGGGCAGTTTTTATTACTGCAGCCTCTTGGTATGTAGATCTGTCCGGTCTTCATTGAACTAATTAGATTAAACAAAGGCTTTCCTGAGATAATCACCTTGCAAGCCTTTTCCAATATTGCAGGAACCAGCTTTAATGTATTGTTGAAGGTCAAATGCTAGTACCAGCTAATGCTTAATATCTGAATGCATAGTGTTCAAGCAGATGTATAAATTAGATTGAATGACACAGTATATATAATTGCTGGAGCTTTGTTTCTTGAGGTATGAGTTTGGTTAAGTGTTTTACGATTTAATTTTCTTAAAATGCATTTCCTGTAGGTTGGTGATGCAAGTATTAAATGCAAATTCAATAATAGGAAAGGCTTGGAATAGAGGTCTAAGGTATACCACAGGTCCTGTGTATCTGGGCAACAGTAATTGTGCTACTCTTAAGCTGTGCTGTTTACATTTGGTAGTGTATGGCCACTGTGAGCTATCACTTCTAGATAGTCTTAATTTTAATGAATCTCGAAAACATAGCTTTCTTCCAAATAGAGGAAATTATTAAATACTAAATTGCTATTTACTAAATACTTTATTCTTTGAGGGGCTATTTCTGGAGTCCTTTTTGAAGCTTACTTAGTGTTCAGGGCTGCCTCAACAGCAGCTAGGGTTTGTTTGGTGGGTTTTTTTGGAGGGAGTGTTTTACATGGGTTTATATTTAAAGTGTTGTTACAAGAACACTTCAAGAAACATATTACAGCTTTTTCTAGCTTGGTCAAAATGGTGGCTCTAAGTAGAGTTGTTATTGTCTTTTCTTGCTTTGGTAAACATCTCTACATGTATAGACTTCTCTTTTGAGCTTGTCCTTTTTCCAGTCCAGCTACAGAGACCCATGAGGTTATTCAACTTCTAACACTGCTGAAATTCTCCCACCTTCGTATATGGGTTATGGTTTTGAATTATTGTCTTTGTGTTGTAAGAAAGCACGCTCACTTGGCAATAAATATTAATTTGATTTGATTAAGGAATTGAAGATCCAGTACTCCTCCTTGTAGGCAGCTGCTATGATACGATATGTCAGTGGAGCTATTAGTCAGAGAACAGCAGGATCTTTTCAGAGAGACTTGCACAAGTATTCAAATCCTGCCTATGAGAGTATGTGCTGCTACTGTAAGGTGCCTCTGCAGTACAGGATTTTTAGTCACTTGAGTGTGACAGACAATAGGTTTAAAGTTGCTCCTCATCTCAGTCATATGTAAACAAAGGATTATCCAAAAGTTGATGTTCCTAATGAAAGACAGCCTTCTCTTAATCATCCTGTGTGCAGCTTGTTTAAGCTGGACACTAATGTAACTTCCACTGAATAAAACTTAAATAAGCTGGAACTTCAGCCATGGTGTATAAGTGACTTTTAGTCTGATGCTTGTTCCTTGAGTTTAAACATTGAGTTATTAGCAGATTGGAAGTTTAAAATGAGGTGCTCTTAGATATATAATACTTCAGAGCTGATGCTATCAAAATAATATATCTCAAATGGTTGCGGCAAGAATGGAGTTGAGAACTGGAACACTTGTCAAAACAAAATATTGCAGTAGTTGAAGAGATCAATATTATTAGATGATCTGTGTAGCTTAAAATATGCTTTCTGTTATGATACTTGAATTTCACTGCTTATAGTTGCATTATGTGTCACCACTTTGTTACAAAAGTGGGCTGTTGGAACTTGCCGTAACAGGAAGTGATTGAATGTTGCAAGGTTTGACAACAAACTGCATCAAGTATATTTCCTCAAGAAATTTGTAGTGACATTATTCTGTAAGAGTCAGCAAAGAAACTGTTAAGCCCATCCTTTTCCCATGTGTCTGGAGGCTTTTGTACTGTCCATTGTAATGCCTGGTAAAAATGGGCTACCCGAGCAGATTCTTTCTGGTCTCACTTTGTGTAAGAATTACTAATGTTTAACCAAGTTTTTATGATTAGGAGTGGAACTGCTCTTGCTCAGTATTCAGAATTGTAAGTCTTCTCCCTGTTCTGCTCAGTTTTCTAGAGTTATTTCTCAACTGTGCCATTTCTCGAATGTGCCAAGTAGCCTGTAAGTCTTCTAGAGCCTATCTGCAGTCCTGCTTTTGTAGTGTTAGTGTAAGCTTATTGACTTGTCTGTGAACCCTGTGGGTCCAGTACTTAGGAACATCTGTGAATCCCTTTCAATATAAACTGTTATAATAGTCCAGTGATTAGCTGTTGCTGTCTTAACAGAATTGGATCTTGATGCATAAAGATGACAGAGTTCAAAACACAGTAAGAGCTATAACTGATCAATCTTGTTTCTCTTAAGGTTACTTACACATGAAAGCAAGTCTTAACTCTGGCCCAGTATTTAGTCTCAAAGGTTTTCAGTGCCAAGGTACTTGGCAGTGTCTAGAGCTGTAGCTTCCCCTAACCTTGTGTTTGCACTTGGATTTGTGTGAATTCAGGTCTCAAGTGTAGGGCTCCAGCCTGGAGGCTTGACTAGAGCTTTTCTTAATTAAAATTAAATCAAGTTTGATGCAATTTGTTGTGAGGCATTCTACCTGATTTTTTTGGCCTAATTAGCTGCTGTAGCATCTTCTCCTTAGCTATATGCTCATTTGTGTGGTCTAGTTCGCTTTATACTGTTGTAGTTTATGATCAGATGCCAACTGATGAGTACTCCTAGGTTACTAGTTGGCTGACAGCATCCACCTGTGGTGTGTCTTTAAAGATTTCTCTTTTGTACATAATTTGCATTAATTTTTTCACTTACAGCATCCTCTAGCATAAAATGTTCTAGTCAGTTGAAGAATGTGTTAATTAAAATGGGATCCTAGGATGCAGTTTAACACCATCACCACGGACTCTTCAACTTTTATAACAGAACAGAGAAAAACAAGATTTACAACAAATTTTAAATTTAGGTACATGGTTGATGTTATAGGTTGTTAAAGTTTTATGCATATGTATATTGATTGCTTTATGCTTTTTGTTGCTTTCCAGAAAACAGCCACAGACAGTGCTTTTCTCAGAATCGCCTAGTGATGGATTGAGTGGTTATAGTCTCCCTGGAGATGGGACTGTTGTCTTCAGTGCAAATGAAATACTGTGGCATGGTGATTGACTATAGCTGAATTGAATCTCATTGTTTCTAGAGCTGAGAACTGGACTTTTCTGGAACCAAGACTTTAAATTTCTTGTAATTAGGTGTGTGTACCTGGACCTCAACATAGACGTGGTGGCTCAACCAAACAGTCCTTTAACCTGGCAGGACAATAGCCAGAAATCTTTTCTTTGCTATTTGCATCTATGCTTTTGTAAAGCAATGCAGTCAGTGGTATTTGCTAGGCATATGACTCCTGAGGATCTTTTTGACCTGGAAGTGTCCAAGTTACTGTTCATCTGAGGCTGGCAGTTGTAGTGTTTCATGGGGGAATATATTGTTACTTGTGCTCAGCGTGTGTCATTATGTTGATAAAGCTGACTTACATGATGAGACTTCTGTCTCCTGCAAATAGCAGATCTGTGCATTCTCTATACTGTTGTGTAGATACCTGTGTACATGGAAGATTTGTCAGCTATTAAATATAGGGTGCCTGTGCAGGTTAAGAATCCTGTGGATAGATGTTAATTTCTCATCTACAGTGCCAGACAGAAGAACTGCTCTTAGTTTCCCTGTCCCTTCTGTAGGAAGATGGTGGTGTGCAATTTTCCCCTTTGTTCAAAGAATTAAATTAAGATACCGTGGGAGGTTTGAGTTGTGATGAAAATGGGCTGGAGAGGGGCTAAAACTGTTTGGACATGAAAATGCATTACGACCTAGGTGTGCCTGTAGATATACTCCTACTTAAACTACAGAAATACTTCATGTGTGGGCTAATTTAGCATTGAAACTCTTTTCCTTGAGGTTTACTCAAGTGAATTTATGGGAACATACAAAAACTTGCTCATCTAAAACTGTTTGGTAAAAGTTTGGTGAAAAGTTAGAAATTTTAACTTGAGTGTGTTTTTACCCCATGTGGCACTGGTGGTGGATGTTCCAATCTCTGTTTTCCTGGAAACGGATTTAATTCCAGGTGGTTTTAAATGGTTGGCTCTTGATGATTAAGTGTATGGATATACCAAGTGAAATGCAAGACTTAAAGACAACAGCTGTTCTAAGAAGTTAAAAATGTAGGAAAGTACAATAATGCAAGGTTACTTTGGGCCGGGGAACATCCATTTTGTGACTTGTCCCTTTTGCCTGCTGAATGCTAACTAAAAATATAGGAAATACGAAGACATTGTCTTTAAGGAGAAATGTGTAACTTCAATCCAAGGAGTAGAATTGCCTTACAATGCATTTCTTTGTAGCTGTTCTGTAACTGAATGTGTATTTATTCTTTACCTAGACTGTACATGCCCTTTGGCTTGGGGAACTGAACGCGCCATGGGACAACCTGAAAAATATCTCTCCGGACGGGGTCTCTTACTTGGGTGATGTGTCTGCTCTCCTGACTGTCTTCATACCCAAAGGATTTATTTTTCTTTTGGAAATATTTTAAGTTGAGATCTTGTTCCCTACTGGAAACTGTCTACACTAAAGACTGCACGCATCATGGGTGATATGGCAAACAACTCGGTTGCATATAGTGGCGTAAAAAACGCTGTAAAAGAAGCTAATCATGGAGATTTTGGAGTTACTCTTGCAGAGCTCCGTTCTCTTATGGAACTTCGAGCTGCAGATGCACTGCATAAAATACAGGAATGTTATGGAGATGTATATGGCATATGTGCAAAATTGAAAACTTCACCAAATGAAGGTAAGCAAATTTTAACACTGCTATTGAGGAAACTCTATTTAGGATAAACCTCAGTCAAGCAAGCTATTTCTTTTTTTTAAGATAACAAAGTTTATAAAAAAGTATTTCACTTACCATAATAAAATATTTCTCCTTACTCCTCTAAGGCAGAGGTATTAAATGGTAATAAGTAAGCAAGTTTTGGTTTTTGGGTTTGTTTTTTTTAATTGGTCTAACTGCAAATGAGTTGTTGGGTTAGTGTTGAAGTTGCACTTTGGTAGAAAGTTTGTTGATGTATGCATTCACAAATGAAACAGCAATGCCGCATAGCAATGTTTAATTTACTCTGAAAATCTAAGTTTTGTGACCTATAGTTCACAATTCAAATTGTGCTGTCATAGACCACAAGGTTTTAGGAGTCTAATGCAGGGCTTATTAACCCTTCTGTGTTGCTACTTAGTTCTTGTGTTCCCCAATGCAACAATTTTTAAAACTGATGACATCTGATTTCTATTTGTACTATACTGAATTTTTAATAGCAGGGTCTAGATTTTAAATCCAAAGTTTTTGTGTAGATTTCATTTGTTATATACAAAATAAGTATCACTTCAGTTTTAGGCAGTAAGAGGTACTATCAATATTAGTACAAGACTTGCAAAGTGATCACACTTATTGTCTAGAAATAAGTATCCTCAAGGAAGCCTTTGCCATGCTGGACTAGATGACTGTGAGTTGTGGCTACCTGGTGATTTTTCTCTCTTGAGTTATTACTCCAAGACAGACTGTAAAAATGTGAAGAAGGGAATAAATATATCGTGTCCTTCCTGAGAGCTTTCCAGAAGTTTTTCTTGACATTTGGCCTTCTCTTACTACTCTTTCCCAATGTAACTGAAAGCTTTAAGCTTTAATTTGTGAAAGAAAGCTGCAGGTTTTGTTGTCTGAGATATCTAAGCTGTAGTTTCCGGTACAAATTTTTTTTGCATATTTTAATCTAACATTAACTCAACCTTAATATGAAGTTTTTATGTTGGTAGTAATTGAGCAATACCATTATCAAGATTTTTGCAAATTGTGGTGTCTCAGTCTTTAAAGACTGGCATAGCTTTTAAACAATGGAGTGTCATGTTGGTGGCAGTGGAGTACCTGCTGTCTTAATGCTGGATCAAGAACAGCCTACTAATGCTGTAAGGTGTATCTCTGGGTTCATCTGTATTCAGCATGTCTCGGCTTGATCTGCTTTTGAAGCTAAACTCATGAAATCATTTCATATGTGAACTGAGTTCCTCTTACCAAACTGGCTGAAGAAGATACCTGTAGAACATGAGAAGTGCCAACTTCTGTTCCTCAGTGTAAATGGAGCTGTAAAGTTTAGTGTATGTGTGTGAAGCACTGCTGTGTACAAGGAGTGTAACAATTCTTAGATAGGAGCAGCAATTGCATTGTTACCCTTTTGACCTGTTGCATAGTATTGAAAGACAGTTTCCTTTCTCAGGGAAAAGGGCTGTAGCTTTCTACAATTAGGAACTGAAGTGAGGGTTAAATCCTGTTTTACATTAATCTGCAAGGTTTAAGGCCTGCTTTTAATTGCTGCAAGTTATGTGGGCGTGAGATTGTAGATAGTCATGATGTACTAAGAACCAAATGCCTGGTATACTGTGGTATTTATTTTATGTCCCTTAATGTAACAAGCAGGTTAACAAATGGAAATGATGAGTGTCAGTGTACTAAAACTAAAAAGGGTTAGATGCCCTTTCCTGCAGATTGATTCTGCTGTATTGAGAACTGTGTGATCAAGGCCTTTCCCTTTCAAAAGGACTTGACATTTAGATGTACTGTCGTGCAATCAGCTAAATACAATCAGTAAGTTGATGAAAAGGTACTATCTTTTTTTTGAAGTGTGAGAGCAGCTCATAAACGTAGCAAGGCCTCAGCAAATGTGATAATTAGCTCAGAAAAGGTTAAGTAAGATGAGGTACAGCGGTGTTCTCTACAAAGCTGTAATTTTTGCTCTAAATCACTACATGAACCTGTAGACAACCAGCTTTTCTGCCAGGTAAGCTGCTGTAAATTTCTCAGAGGTAGTACTGGAGAGCTCTTGTAAAAGTAAAACTGTCTCTTTTGTCAAATTCAAGCTGTAAGTGTAGGAATTGAGACATTTCTAATTGAGAAAATCTAGGCAAGATCTACGCAGAAAACTGCTGTGTGTTACACTAGTTGGAACTCTCAAATCTCGTGTATACCTGCAAGGCCCTATGACACTTCATCCTATTCAGAAGCTTTATTTATGATATGAAATGCTGACTTGTGTAATTACTAGTAGCTTCACAGCAAAAGTACATGTAGTTCTGAAATACTACACAATGGATAAGTTCAGCTTGTGTAATTTGTTGCTTTGAAGTTGTTGACAATATAAGGTGATGCCTGTTTTCAGGCAAAGTATTGATCAGACCTACCTGATTTGAAGTGAGAAATGGTAACTGTCCTTCACCAGTATTACTAAAAAAAAAAAAAAAAGGCACTAAGCGGACTTTACTGCTTAGTACTTAAGGTTTATGTCTTTTACATGTATACTAGTGTATGCTAGTGTGAATAAATTAATGTTGGACATCTGTAGTAGCAAAAGTTCTTACTGTATTCTGGAGGGATGGACCACCATTGATATTTCCACAGATCTACATAATTTTCAATTGTCTAGTGGCTTCTAATTCTAGATTTCTAATAAGATTTATATATGAATCTTTAACTAGTCCCTTGCATAATATTTTTCAAATGTAATGCCAAATAACATAAATTACCCTAGTTAAGAACCATAATGAACAATACAATGACAGTGGCATCAATCTCAGTACTGTAAACTGTGAACTGTGAAATTGCCAGCAGTGTGGCAAATATAGCAAGTTTAGTAAGGGTGCATGGTGTGTTATGGCAAATACTAAAGATAAAAATGCTTTTTGTCTTTGCTGGGCTTATTTACTGATCTTCACTAAGTGATTCTTATAGTAACTTGACTTTATATAGCCTTATTGGAGAAAACTTCGCAGTCTTCCAAGACCTTTGCTAAATACTTTTGATGTCCTGCATCCTGGGATCCTGTGAAGGGAGGAGGAGAATGGTGCCATTGACATGTAAATAATCTTCCAAGCTGACATGCATAAAGGAAGAGAGAAATGTTATCTTTTGAAAACCAGCAATATGATCTAGCCTTCTGGAATGGCCAAGCTTTCCTGAGTTTCTCCAGTTCCTCTCATATAGCTTGATGTGCTCTTGAGAGTGAAAGTAAGCACCCCAAAGCTTTTGAACATCAAGAAGTGTAGTGTTATGGCTAGTCAGTAAAATTGCTTCTTTGCATTAAACCTCCAAAGCTGTGAATTCAAGGTGAATCTGAATGTCAGAATAAATCTAATTTCTTATATACACTAAGTGTATGTTTAATCTATTTCACTCTTGAAAAGATCTGCACATCATATTTTGCTTTTCAGTTAAGTGATTACATAGCAGTTATTAGCATTTCAAACTGAGGTTTGCTGTTCAGTAGTCTTTGCAAAGCATCTTGACTTATCATGTGATGGTTCTAGGAAATGTCTGTTAGAGGTGTTAAATACCCCACTTATTATGAAAGCCAGTTGCAGTGGCCACTGTTCTTACTGATTGCCTGGCATGTTTGCTCTGCCTTGATATCACTAAGCAGTTGGTTTAACTACTAAAAAAGATCTGCTAGTAGGAAAATTGTTGCGTTTAAGCAGGTGCTGATCATAACCTTGGGGATGAATATGGTTGAAGTATTCAGACTTTTGCTCTGAACACAGCTGAATGTTTAGCCATTTTGCCTTGAAAAATGAACTAGTGGCTTAAATTCTGAGTGGTGGGTTAGGCAGCTGGAAACTGCTGAAGTAAACAGGAGGTGTACTTACAGAAGACCTTGAGTGCGTGACCTTGCACTGAATATACTAGGTATTCCTTTATTTTTAAGGATTTGGCTAACTCTTTAAGCATGCAGTGCCTTCTCATGAAGGCCTCTCACTCTTGCCTGTTACGTCTTCCTTAAGAATGGTACAAGAGTTGAGTCAGAACAAAGGACTCTGCAAGAAATATGACATATAACAAAGATGATAGTGAGCTGAGCTGTCAGACTCTGCAGTGTCCGATATGGGCTCTCTCTGTGTGAGAGGAGATAGGAAGCAAGTGAAGCTTTGGAAGAGCAAACAACTGCTACCTAGACAGAAGCTGCATCATTAAGTGTTTGCCTCTCTCTGCATGATGCCTGGACAGCTTCACCAGTTCTTAATAGTATTTGCCATCATAATTAAGTAATACACAAATACTATATTCACAGTATCTTTATACTAATAACTATATTAAATATTGTGTTATAAATGTTACATTAGTTGTCGGATCCTGGGATGTTTTATCTGAATACAGAATACCTACAGTGGGAGTCAAAGCAGACTTCACAGGCTGTGGTCTTACTAAAGCTGCTACTCAGTCTTGATAGTAGTAACTCTACTAATGATCTTGTTTTGCAAACTTGTTTACTTTGTATGAAGGTATGCCTGTTGTTATTACTCTGTTGCTATGTGATACAAGATGCAAGTAGGTAGACTGTCAACTTACTTGATATTGGCAAAGTGTGAATTATAAAATACAGCTATTTTTCTAGAGTGGCTCTGATTTAAGCCTGTGTAATTATTTGAGATGTGGCTTTTCAGTATTGTTAACGACATGTGGAGGGAGACTTGACTCCATGAGTGTGAAACCTCAATCACTTCTAATGTGGGGGCAAAATGCAAGTAAGCGTCACTAACTTTGTCTTATTATTAAATAGGTTTAAGTGGAAATCCAGCAGATATAGAAAGGAGAGAAGCAGTCTTCGGGAAGAACTTTATACCTCCTAAAAAGCCAAAAACATTTCTTCAGTTAGTATGGGAAGCACTACAGGACGTTACACTAATTATATTAGAAATTGCTGCCGTAGTATCCTTGGGCCTATCTTTTTACCAGCCTCCAGGAGGAAATGAATCATGTAAGTAAACTTTTTTAAAAAGTAGATATCTACCTGTATTTTACTACTGACTTTCCTGGTCCCACGTGCTTATACTGTGAAGCTGATGTGAGACAGTAAGTCAGTGGAAAAGCAGCTTATTGTTCCTTATTGGGAGAATGCTGCTAAAACTCTGGCTTACCCTAAAAGGGCAAAGGTGAGATTTCCCTGGACAGGCTTTGGTGTGATTCTGACCAAAATAATACCAAAAGTGAAGTGCAAGCAGCATGATCAAGGACTTGCCTTAGATCCAGTCATGTTTCTGTACAAGTGGGTTTTTTTTAGCTTTGCTTCAAATATTTAAGCAATTTATAATTTGTGGTCATGTGCTTCCTTTGGGAGTCAGCAAGTTTTAAATTTTCCCTGATTTGAAATATGACACTGGTCACTTTCCAATTTAAGAAATGAAGCTATATTTATACTTCTAAATGGGAGATGATGGGATCTGGCCTTCATTGAACTGAGTTTTTGCAATGGTATTTGGCTTGTTAAGGTAAAAGTGGGAAATGTTGAGAAAGCAGAAGGTGGTTAACTGTCTAGTCTGACATTCTTATGCCATCATTCAATGAGGCAATAAGGACAGGTAACTTTCTATATCAACTTCTCTTATGTTCACATACTAAGAAATGTAAATTCTAGGGGGTTTCACTTCCTTGAGCTGCTCTATCTGCCAGGTTCTTTAGTTGCTTTGTGTGTTACCCTTACTGAAAATCTAAAATTGCAAAGAAGGCTGGCAGAGAGAATGTTTATCAAGTATTAGTAGTTTCTTCTGTTTGGCAAAACTGTTGTTGTTGAAATAACTATAAGTGAAATTTCCTAAATCTAAAACCTGTTTTCTACAGTATGTGGATCTGTAAATGTTGGTGAAGAAGAGGATGAATCTGAAGCAGGTTGGATTGAAGGAGCAGCAATCCTCCTATCTGTAGTTTGTGTGGTATTAGTAACAGCTTTCAATGACTGGAGTAAAGAGAAACAATTTCGGGGATTGCAGAGCCGTATTGAACAAGAACAGAAATTCACAGTCATCAGAGGTGGCCAAGTCATCCAAATACCAGTAGCTGACATAATTGTTGGAGATATTGCACAAGTGAAATATGGTAACCATATTTTAGAAGTTGAACTTTCTTTTATTTTTAAAAAAGGGACTGCAGTCAACATACCCAGTGATCTCTCGTAGGTGATCTTTTACCGGCCGATGGTGTACTCATTCAAGGAAATGACCTCAAAATTGATGAAAGCTCACTGACTGGAGAATCTGATCATGTGAAGAAATCTCTGGACAGAGATCCTATGATGCTGTCAGGTGTGTAACGTTTGACAACTCTTGAAGAAAGTGTTTTGTTTCTGGGGATGAACTGGTTATTAAAAATTTTGAGGTTAAAATCTGGCAAACTAGGCCTTATCTAGGCTGACTCCTAAAATCATGTAAGAACAGTGCAACTATTGCAAAACTTTGTCAAAGTGAGCATACTCTTAAAACTGATAAACATTTTATGTAGTTGCTTTTGCTTTTATTTTCCAGATAGTTTGACAATTAAAGCTCATGGGAACACAGTGTTATATACATATATATATATATATATACAAGTCCTACAGTTTTGTCAATGTGAAGTTTGAGAACTCCTTTCCTTTGTGCTCTGCCATATAACTGCTCAAGTCTGAGTGGAAAATCTGATTCAATCTTTCAGGTACACATGTGATGGAAGGCTCTGGAAGAATGGTAGTTACTGCTGTAGGTGTGAACTCTCAAACAGGAATCATCTTCACCTTACTTGGAGCTGGAGGAGATGAAGAGGAAAAGGAAAAAGAGAAGAAGGATAAGAAAAGTAAGCATAATCATCTTAAATCCTTGGAGAGGGAGAGGTGAACTCCAGTATGTTACTGGATAAAAATATTTTCTAATCTTAAGCCAGAAATCTTTTTTTAAAACCTCCTACTTTCAGTAGTTTTCATGGCAAAAAATTCCTTCAGCTCTAGTGACCTGAGGACACCACTTCTACTAATTCTAGTCATCGTTTTTTAATTGAATTTCATATCTCATTGATCAATTAGAGGTTTGAAAGTTTACAACTCCTAACCAGCTATATAACGTATAAATTGTTAACTTCCATCTTGTGTAACTTCGAAATACAATCTAATAATAATAATAAATCTAATAGCCAATATTTGTTTATGGCAAACACTTTCTTACCAATCACTTGGTAAGTATCTAGTTTAGCTTTTGACAGATGGAACTCCTGTTTTATGACTGTCCAAGGGTGAAAGCTTGTATCATTGGTGCTACAGAGTTTGTGGCTATCTGAAACATACAGAACTGATGTTTGTAAAGAGGGACAGCTGCTTCTGCCACTCCTTTTCTTCCAGAGCTGAAACTCTGAATGCTAAAATATATATACATGAGGTGAATGTCTAGCAGCACTTTTCTGTAAACTTTACTATTTGACAGCTTGTAACCCCAGAGCATTTTGGAGGCCTTCTGCAAAGAGTGAAATGGGCTATCTACTTTATTCTGAAGGACTTGCTCAGTAGCTAAAATTATAAACTCACTTATCTAAGCCGTAGCCTTTATCCTGACAATCAAAGCTTAGAAATGTTAAGCAGTAATGTTTTGATACTAGCTCTCTCACAAGGTATGTTCAGGACTGAGTTTCTCTACAGCAAAAATTTTTGTAGAAACTGTTGTGAGGTCTACTGGATGGGACCGCGCCTGAGGATTCTTGGCAGAAGATACACTGTTTCATCGTAGGAATACTAAACAGCAGTGGAAAGGCATAAAGAATTGTGCTTAGGAATCTCAGTGCCTTCAAACTGAAGAGGCAATTGTTGAAATGAGTGCTCTGTACAGGAATAGGACTGAACTGTGCTTTTTGTCTTCATGTCCTAATGCACAAATTCTGAACCTTCTTGAAACTTTAGGTAGTAAGTTTATTCAGAAGTAAGTAAGAGGAATTTTTACAAGAGGAACGGAAAGGTCAAAATTAGTTTCAAGCTGAAATGGGGTAGTGAAGAGTAAAAGTTGACCTGGAACACTTGGAAGGATTAGTGTGGAACAGTTTCCATCTTTTGTTCTTTCAGTTACAGAGGTAGGAGAAGGAAGCAAACAACAGTACCAGCTGCTGTGGGACATATGGAGAATATAATAACTTTTATTAATATTCTGGCAGTGTCTGCTTATAGAAGCAGAAGTCTTTTGACAAGTAGTGTTTTAGTGTATCCTGAGGCTTGAACACTTCTGAGATTTTTGTCTCCCAAGATAGACAACTTCCTCTTTCCCTTAAGTTAGATGCCTGATAAGATTCTCCTTGGTAAAACGCAGGTTAAACTAAATTAGCTTCTCTCTGAGTGCTAAGGAGATTAAAGTTGCTATTTTTAGTTGGCTGTGTATGGCTTGGTTCAGAGCGAAAGCAAATATATGTGCAAGGAGTTAGAAGGAATTCAAGTGTAGAATTTTGCTTTTGTAAGAGCGAGAGGAGAACTAGGAAATAACAAATACTAGATTAGGAGACAATGGTGAGTTCTTAAGCAATCTGAAGTGGCACCTTCTGGAGAAGGTGAACATGCTGCTTTTTGTCCACCCCCCCCCTCAGCTGCCTGATGGAAAATGTTATGTATATGAATTAGGCTATGTCTACAATATTAAATGGTATGCCAGACAGGCTGCTTGATAATTTGACTTTCTTCTACCTGAGTACTCATGTATTTCAGTCTACATAACCTAACTCTGAAGACTTAGTGATTCACCTGTGAGACTGAAAAAGTCTGGGTTTTGTTCTAAGTTCCTCAGTTTTGTGGTTTTATTTCAGGTTATTACAAATAGTAATTGTAACCCTTGCTTTCTCTACTTAAGGTAAAGTTTGTCACTTGCCAAGGTAGTATCTAAACCCTTCTCTCTGAAAACTGAAACAGCAAAGGTAGCATGCCCCCTAGCCCCAGTAAGCTACACAGGCTGTGTCAGTCTTCTAGTTATCTTTAATGTTTCATTCTTTCATTTCTTTCACTATTTCACTGTCCTCCTTTATTATCTCTTGCTGAACTCCATTTCAGAATAGAGGTAGGAGTGATACTTTATTATGAACAGGAACTGTTCTCTTAGTGATGTCATATTGGTACGTTGCCAGCAGATTATGGTCATGCTTGCGTAAATAGGGTTAGCATAGATCCAGTAATCCAGCGCTGTACCTGCATTAAGCTTTGGTGTGGATCTACGAATATTATATACTAGAGTAGCTTCTGCAATGTTGTACAAAAGCACTAATTCTGGAAGTGAGGTCCTCCAGTTCATTTACAGTAGTAGTTAGCTACAGTTGCCAAGTGTTGGAAGAACAGAGAGCAAGACTGAGGCTATCAGAATCACTTTCATGTCACAATTTTGTTTCCTAGGAAGATCTTTAGGCAAGCCTTTTAAAAGCTTTCCTCACAAGTAATAAATGTCTGTATCAGTAATTTGTCTTAAGTATGGCAGCAGCATTACGGTGCTGCAGCAGTCTGTATGGGAAAAGTAAAGTTTAAAAAAAATATATCCATTTGAGCTGTTTCTGTAAGTCTGTATTTTTAAAGCCTCATTTATGTCAATCCTCTGTCTCCAGTCTGTTCTACACTTTTAAAAAAAATGCAGTTGCTTGTTTCAGCATATGGTAGTGTGTGTACTATATATAAATGTAAACAAGGAAATGAACTCTGGACAGCCAGTTTAAAACTCAACTTTTTCCCCTCTCCAACAGGCAAAAAGCAAGATGGAGCTCTTGAAAACCGGAACAAAGGTAAATGCAGATTCTCTGATCCTTTCTTGCACGTCCTTATTTTCTGAGTGTATGTAATGAATGTATATGAAAATGCATATCGAATACTTGGAGCCAAAGTGGTTATGCTAAATATGGCATGAGTGAATCTGCACAAAACAAATGCTTAAAGGAACTTAGTAGTCTCAAAATAGCTAGGTACTACAAAAGTAAACTTTATCAATTACTTTCAAGCTGTATTGTTAAGGTCAGCTAACCTTGGCTTACTGCAATACCCACTTGGCAGCTCTCACTCCCCCTTATCAGCTGGACAGAGCAGAAAATAAAATTAAAAGCTTGTGGGTTGAGGTAAGGATAGGGAGACCACTTACCAGTTATCTTCATGGGTGAAACAAATTCCAAATTGAGGAACTGATTGAGGAATCAACTTGGGGAAGATTAATTTATTGCCAATTAAAAATAGAGCAGGACAGTGAGAAACAAAAACAACTAAAACCACCTTCCTCCCCCACACCCTATCCTTCCAGATACAGCTTCATTCCTGAATCCCCTACCTCCTCCCTCTGAGGTGTACAGAGGGATGGAGCATGGGATTTTTTCGTCAGATTATAATTTTTGTCTTTGCTGCTCCTCCCTCCTCATACTCTTCTCCTGCTCCATCATGGGGGCCCTCCCACAGGACACAGTCCTTCATGAGCTTCTCCAAGGATCTGGGGCTCCTTCCCCAAGGGTGCAGTCCTTCAGGTGCAGACTGTACAAGTGTTGGTCTCCCACAGGCCACAGCTCCTGCCAGGAGCCAGCTCTGATACAGGCCTTTTACAGGCTACAGATTTTTTTCAGGGCACATTTGTCCTCCTGCAGCATGTGGTCCTTCATAGGCTGCAGTATGAATATCTGCTCTGCTCTGGTCCTCCATGGGCTGCAGGGGGCCACTGTGGTCTTCTCCATGGGCTGCAGCTCCCCTTATGCCAGCCTCTGGGCACCTACACCCAATACACTTATTTGAACATCCATGTGCTGTATGACATCAATGGGTAGAAGTTACTGTGCAGTACTGGTGTTTAGCAGAGCCTGATGTTAGTAAACTTTTCAGGTAGAATTGATTTAGGGGGCTCCTGAATGGCTAAATTTTATTGTATCTTAATTTTTAGCTAAAGCCCAGGATGGTGCAGCCATGGAAATGCAACCACTGAAGAGTGAAGATGGTGGGGATGGAGATGAGAAAGACAAGAAGAGATCCAATTTGCCAAAGAAAGAAAAGTCGGTTCTCCAAGGCAAACTTACAAAGCTTGCCGTTCAGATTGGCAAAGCAGGTATGATATATCAGTACCCCCTTACATTGGTGTCACATGTTTGAATAAAGTTGGGACATGCATAATTTGTAAAGGGACAACTTAAGTAAATAGCCTCAACCACTTTGATTATTTTAAGTGTAAAATTCCGATGCACACAAGTATGCAATTATTCCTGAGTTTGCTGATGGATTTTCAGACTGTGTCACATAGATGGTTTTTATTTTTTCCTTTATTTAAATAGATTCAGGCTTCAGAGTGTCTGGGAGAGAAAATTATGACTTCATAGCATGGGGTGACTGTTACAAAAGATATATTTAGATAAGATGTGGCATTTAGTTATGTACCTAGAGATCTATAAACTGGCTTAAGTCTGGGAAATGTGGTAGGGTTGACCAGTTTATCACTGATACTTCCAGAGACTTAGGAATTTCTTCTTAATGTATGCCTCGCTGATGTGTAACGCTTTGATTGACCTTCTACTGTCCTTCAGCTTCTCTTATACTTCTATCAGCTAATACTCATTCAGCTGTCTTGTCAAAAAATTGGATAAACTGTTGCTTCTTGAAAGCAGACTAAAACAACAATGAAGTTCAATGTAAATTTTAGGTTATGTTATCTAGTTTGTAGAGGTTTAACCAAACATTTCAGGATTAACTTTGGCTCATGTAGATTTGTTGAAAGATTTAGGCTAGAGGGAACTTCTGGAAGTCTTGTAGAGTAGCCTGCAGCTCAAAAAGGGCTGACATTAGCACATATGTCATAAGACAGTTATGGTGTGAGGACAAAACAAACTTAGTACTGCATAGTTATGTATAGCAATGTTTATTTTCAGAGAAACTTGTACTAACAAATGTTGAATAAAGCTTTTGTGGCATGTTTAGTGTAAATTACTCTTCTTATCAAATAATTTTTTCACATCTTTTAAAGAGCTGCTTTTTTTTTTTTTCCTTTTATGCACCTTTTGACCTGTTGTAATTTCCCACACACCTTTAATGCTCATCTACTTCATGCATGCATCTTTTGGTCCTGCTGCTTTGGGACAGTCTGCACACTGAAGCATCTTTCTGTAAGGAGGTGACACTTCAGTGACTTCTGTTCCTTTTTTCTAGCTAGGTCAATTTTCATTCACTGTTTTCCTGTGGTCTCTTAAATGTGATACTCAGCTTGCTAATAGCAGTTCTGATTTGTCTTCCCAGTTACT
>NW_009952366.1:4333706-4374804 GCF_000747805.2 Chaetura pelagica | reverse complement strand
AAAGACCATCTGCAGCTTTTCTCTGCTGAGTATGTCAGCAGTACAATCACTGAAGGGCTGCTGAACTATTTTGGCTCTTACTCTATGTAGTCAATTAACTTTACATATTTGTCTTTCCTGTTTGTAATTAGATCTACACTTTTCAAATAAATAGAAAGAAAAAAAATCTTTAGAGGCTTCTAGGTGAAATGACTGTAGAAATGTGCTTGCATTGGAAGTTGGAACATCTTTGAGAACTACCTCAATGTTTCCTGGCTTGCCTGTTGAAAATTTTAACTATAAACTAACTTCTATAAAGGCAAACGTATTTGCACTTGACTTATCCACAGCTTGTATTGCCAAATATTTGGGGTAATTTCTGAAAACTCTTTATTTTCTTTCTAACAAGGTTTATTGATGTCTGCAATCACAGTCATTATCCTTGTGTTATATTTTGTAATTGATACCTTCTGGGTTCAGAAGAGACCTTGGCTTGCTGAATGTACGCCCATTTATATTCAGTATTTCGTGAAGTTCTTCATTATTGGAGTTACAGTCTTGGTGGTGGCAGTACCAGAAGGTCTTCCACTTGCAGTCACTATATCTCTGGCTTACTCAGTTAAGGTAAGTGGATAGATGGAGAACAGATGTATATTGATCATAATTCAGGGTGTATACATCAGCTGTAAAATCTCAGTTGAGATATGCTGCATCATGTACGCCTAACACCTTGGGGAGAAACTTCTTGTTTCCCTGAACTGCGCGAGAAATCTGTGCCAGTATTTTTATTAATCTCTGATCACGCATGAAAACGAACAGAGAGCAGTGACAGCCTGTTCTCAGCAGCTAAAGATGTATGCCTTTAGCTCATAACATTGTAGCACTTGTTTAAAATAAGCAGATGTTAGAGTCTGTAAATAACAAACTCTTCTGTACACTTGAACTTCTGCCTAACTGATGGGGGCAAGCAACTGGTACAGAAGTTTCCAGATTCTCCTTGAGGACCAAGTGTTGTACAACATATAGCTTTCTATTTATTATAAAGTGTGTTTTTTAGCTCATTTTTTTTGTTCTTCTAATTTACATATTGCTTCAGCATGCTGGTATTGGTTATTGATCTGAACTTCTAATTGTAAAGGCAATTTAGACGGTTTACACTTAATAATTTGCAGTACTAACTACTAATGGCTTTAGTATTGTATCATTTGAAGTTACTCTGCCTCTTCAAGGTTAAAATATATCCAAACCTGTTAAGTAAAAAATTGTAAGGAATATTTGACCTGTGAATTTTGTGTAGTCCTCACTATCATAGCTGAAACATAGTTCCCAGTTTGTATGATTTTAAGTCTGGTTCTAGCATCTTTGAAGTATGTAACATTTGATGTTCAGATAAGCTTGTAACATAGCTTGATCTTTCTTGTAAGCAGAAAAACTTACTTTAATATTGTATCTGTTAAAGCTCAGTCTCTACCTCTCCTCTATTTCTAAATATATCATGAACCATTTGCTCATAACAATCTGACTAGTATCAGATATGCAGATACAGGAGAGTAAGTCAGCATTTATGAATCTTATTCAAAATGAAACTTGCTGTGACATGATAGATTTAAAGGAATCCTTACTGAATGTGGCAACTACAAAATCTTTCTCTGTAAGATGTGAGATAACTTAAAGGCTGAGTGTCCTCTGAACCCACTGTGTAAGACTGTACACCCTGACTGAGAATTTCTGAGATGTGAAGTAATGGCTATGGCTGTTGACTGCTTTTGTTTCCATAGAAAATGATGAGAGATAATAACTTGGTGAGACATCTGGATGCATGTGAAACAATGGGCAATGCAACAGCTATTTGCTCAGATAAAACAGGAACATTGACCATGAACAGAATGACAGTGGTCCAAGCCTACATCAATGAAAAGCATTATAAAAAAATTCCAGAACCAGAAGCTATTCCAGAGAAAATCATGGCTTACCTTGTGACAGGGATTTCCGTTAATTGTGCTTACACGTCCAAAATACTGGTAAGTGGATTTCTTCATTCTAGTCAAGGTAACTAAACAGCTTCCTCACAAGATGCAAATTTTCTGGTGGTGTCATGGTAGGCAGTTTAAGTCTAAGTGTGTGGCAAAATGCAGGCAATTCAAGTCTGTGTGGCAAAATGTAGTGTTAAGGTATTTTGTACCTGCTGTAAATTACTCAACTATTAATTGGAGACTAAACTTCAAAAATAGCCTGTTTCAGTTAGAACTGAAAATTCAAAGATAACTATCTCAGGAAGTTAACTTCCTTTAAGTTCACAGTTGTGTCTAAATTGGTTTTTGTAA
This sequence comes from Chaetura pelagica, assembly GCF_000747805.2. Taxonomy (NCBI): domain Eukaryota; kingdom Metazoa; phylum Chordata; class Aves; order Apodiformes; family Apodidae; genus Chaetura; species Chaetura pelagica. The sequence goes on along the minus strand of NW_009952366.1, from coordinate 4,372,501 downwards.
GTGGGGCTGTTTACTTGGAGAGCATGTTGACTCAATATTAAGTGCTACTTCAAAGTAAACATGTGAAAGTAGCATAACATGAGCTAGAATGGACTGAGAAAATGCAAGTACTGGTGAGGATTTTGATGGGTTTTTATTCCAGATACTGTTGTATGAGTTTGTAGGCTATAGAATGGTAAAATCTTTGCTCATACCTTGTTTGAGACTTTGGAGTTATTTTGAAATAAAAATAATAATTAATGGTTGCATGTTACTAGATTATTTAGCACTTTTGTGTGCATCATTTTCTGCAACTCCAAACATAGCTTTCTTCCTATACTTATTCCAACATATTGCATAACTTACATCTATCAAGGCAGCAAAAATATTAATTAGGATTTAGTTAAAAAATAATCAAAGTAGTACTTCAAGAATTAGTAGAAGCTACCACTATTAATGCTTTGTACAGGAGTAGCAGTAAAAACCCAGTCCAAAAGCTACTTTTCAGCCAATAAAGATGGTACCTCTGCAAGAATTTCCTCAGTAGCAGTACTTGAGGCAGCACATACCAAGATCACCAGCACCGAGTTCTCTGAAACAAGACTGAAATACTACTAATGAGTTATAGCATGTGAGTAGTTTCATGGTATATTTTCTAAAGATCGTTTTATAGAAAGAAGAAAAAGTAGCTGCATGTAAACTGACCAAGTCCCTCACTACTGCAGTTTTAAACAAATCATACCCAATGTAGTCAGTCTGTTTTACAGAACCACAGATGGCTCAAAGGGACCTCTTGACATCCTCTGGATCATCTCCCCTGCTCAAAGCAGGGTCAGCTAGAGCACGTTACTATGTGTTCAGTCAGGTTTTAAGTATGACAATGGATGGAGATTCTGCAGCCTCTGGGCAATCTGGTCAAGTGTTTCCTTATGTGCAAATGGAATGGAGTTTTGGTTTGTACCCATTGTTTGTTGTCCTCTCACTGGGTACCACTAAAAAGCCTGGCTTTGGCAGTCTTTACCATTGCTCCACCTGCCTGCCCCATGCAGTCATTTGATACACACTGGCAAGTTTCCTCCTAAGGCCGAGCAGTCCCAGCTCTCAGTCTCTTCTCATATGTCAGGTGCTTGAGGCCCTTTGTCATCTTTGTGGCCCGTGGCTGGGATGCTCATGTCTCTTTTACTGAGGAGCCAGAACTGGGCATCTTGAAGTGCACGTTAAAGTGAACATATTGAAAGTCTGAGTAATCAGCACAGCCAAATCCAAGGTCTTGCAGTTCTGAATTATGAGAATGGATCACTGACTTATGATTAGTATAGCTCAGCTCTAGTTGTTAGATGTGTCAGGCTGAGTAAGTGCTTCTGTCTGTTTTTTCTACAAACTACACTGCAATGTTTTAGCTATACAACCTGAAAAATATCTTGAGATAAATATTCCACATTGATGAGATAAGAAACTTCTTCTGGTATTAAAAGGTTGGAAACTTGTTTCTGAGCTCTTTCCAATTAAAGAGGCCATGGCCTGGAAAACAGAACTTGTAGTGAGACTTAAGATGCTTAAAGACTTAGTTTATTCAGTAGAATGCTAATAGGTGATTTGATTGCTGTCTAAGCTGTTGAGGAAGAGGTAGGACAGGAGAGGATATTTTAGCAGAAATAATGTAATTTAGCTTTCTTAAATCAGTTTACTTAAACTTATTTCGGATTTTGAGAGTGCATATAATTATTTAGGAACTACACTCAGTTGATCAATCAGATAGATATTTCAAGCAATGGAAAATACCTGAAAAATGGAAGGGTCTTGTCGAGATTTCATGCAAACTTAATGGGTCATTTTTGAGTCTGAGAAAGGGACTGGAAGATCCTGAAAAGGTACAGAAGTTACTTTAAAAAGCCAACAGGTTTTATAAGCCGACACTTTCGCTCATGACTTTAAGGAATTTAGAGAGTAATCACTGAAAAAGTGAAACTTCTCCATCCCAGAGCTAAGCTTGGTCTTAGCTTCCTGTTTTCTAAATGCCGTACGTCAGTTGTTCATAAGTTAACATCAGCAAAACTTCTTGTTCCTCTTGCAGCCTCCTGAAAAAGAAGGCGGCCTACCACGTCATGTTGGAAATAAAACTGAATGTGCCTTGCTGGGATTGCTCTTGGATTTAAAACGTGACTATCAGGATGTAAGAAATGAGATACCAGAAGAGGATTTGTACAAAGTGTACACCTTCAATTCTGTTAGAAAATCCATGAGTACTGTATTAAAAAACTCTGATGGCAGTTTCCGGATATTCAGTAAAGGTGCCTCTGAGATAGTTCTTAAAAAGTAAGAACAACTATTATCATACTTTAGCAGTTACATTTGGTTAAATTCGTGATAGGACAGGAGAATGAAGTGCTAAATATTTCTGTAAAAATATTTGACACTGCAAAAATATTTCTATCACCCTGTTCTGAGTGCAGCAGTCCTATACTCTTGTGGTTGCAGTCAGCTTCTCAGCTTGTCTCCTGAAGTTGTTTGACATTGCACAGTAAGATGGGCAATTAGCATTTCAGTTACTGTAATTCTTACACCCCACAAAAAGAATGGTTCATTATTAATTTTATCTTGTCGACTCCGCTCTGATAGGGGAAAGTGTTTATGAATTGATCTGTTTTCTAGTTAAACTATTACAGTTTTAGGTGTGGTTGGTCGAAATGCTCATTGATCTTTCAGTAAAGTCCCAACAGTTGATATGCCTAAATGCCAGGAAAGTCTTGTGCCTGGCAGAAGTGATTACTTTTAACATTACTTTTGACTTCAAAAGGCTGTGCAAATTGGTGTCCAAGTTGATAATTTTAACAGAATGTTGAACTTGGCCGATGGGGAAATTTGAGGCTTTTTTGTGACAAAGCAAATAGCTTCCTTATGCATCTGCCCATCTATAGAGGATTTATTAGAATGAGATTAGACTATTAGTGAGAGGTTACACACTACTGGGACAAACCATTCAGTGTGAAGAAGGCCATGGTAACTCCTAACTATGTGAGGAAAGAAATCAAGCATGTTCTCTAGGAATAGCAGTTGTAGCCAGTCTGGCTTTGTTTCTGATCTTAGACTATTTCTAGTCAGATGAGAGCATAGATTCAGTTTGATTTAACTTCTTGTTTGCTACTAGTCCCCCAGATCATTATCTAGGAAAGCACTAATTCTCTAAAGAAAAAAGATGAAATCTGCCTTGTCCTCAACTTAGTGCTGACAACAGAAGGTCAATCTTTAAAGGACTCTTGTACCTTTTGATATGGAACTTAGATTTAGATGTGAAATTTTTCAGAGGTAGTTTTAAGCCAAGTCAGATCAATTAGTAAGTGTGTCTATATTTGTATTACTTCTACTGTCAGAAGTATTTTATACCTTATTATCTTGTTGAGCAGTTGAACTGTAAAGGTTGCTAAAACTTATTCAGCCCAGATTCATGTGGTCCATTTGGCTTCACAACTGAGATGGGATAAGAAATAATAAGGACATTTGGCAAAGAGAAAGAAAACCTAGACTGATTTGGGTACTGTTGGAATAGTTATAATTCCAAAACTGTTTCAGAGTATGCATGGACTAGAAAAAAGCCTTAGCATCATAAGCCACTTTCTTTACCCACTACATCTGCAGTGCTAGAAATTAATCTCAGAGCTTGTAACCTCATTTGTCAGTTATGCTGCTCATTCTTTATTATTACATGTATGATTTATTGAGCACTGAAAGCTTAAACGTAATTATTTGTAAGACCCAAATGAGTCATTAATAAGTGTAGAAGAAATGCAGTAAACCTCTTGAAGCAGGGCAGTTTTATTCTTTCCTTACCATCAAGTCAAATGTTTGAAGTGAGTTTCGATGAAATTTTTATATAAAGATTATTGGCTTCCATTTCGTAATCTTGGAATGCTTTGAACTTGCCACAAGCCCTGTGATTTTAGGTAACACGAGATAAGCGTAGTGGTTGCCGACATTTGAACCGATAACCAAAATCAGGAAATTCAGATAAGACTTCAAATTACCGTTATGATGAGTACTATGAAAATTTAAGTGACTGCTTTGTCTTCATTTTCTGGCTGAGGTAGAAACTTTTTATACGTATTGCACCTGGGAATTCCCTAAACCCTTGGACTGAATACTTAAATGTAACAGTAGTACTTCTAGCAGATCTGCCAGATCTGAACTTGATATTTTTAAAAAAAAGTATTAAATCATTATCTTTATTTAGTGCCACATTAGCACTAATTTGTAAAACAAGTGCTTGTGGCATTGCTTTATGGCAAAACTTCGCTAAGAATGCAGATGAACAACACTAAAGTTATTGTTCTAACCTAGTGAGCTATTGTTGTGTTATGTTCATGGCCTCAATATTGGTAAAGTATGTGTGCTGTCTGAAAGCAGTGATATATTTGGCATGAGGAAACATAACTAAAAGAGTATGTGTTGAAATTTTAGATTACATGGTGTTGAATGTACTCTCTTTTCCAAACATTTGTATCATATTTAAGTATTTGTTTTTCTATTAATACTTCACTTTAAGAACCCCATGCCAGATGCTCTCTGAATTCTCTGCACTTAGACTGGGGCGCAAGGGGCAAGTATCCTTACTACTCTTAAGGGTAGCATTGGTTCATCATAGTACCAGAGTTTGCTTTTAGTGCTTTAAGTTTAGTGCTTATAGCTGTTTAAGAACCACATGTATGTTCTGAAACATTGTACTTTTTAGACTTCTATAACTGTTAACAAGGTGGGATTATTTTGTTGAACTTGAAACTGGATAGATTGACTCAACCAGCACAGACACTGGTCTGTTTACATACAATAGAGAAAGGGATACTTCTGAGAGGTAGCTAATGTTTTTGTCCTAAATTCATGGGGCATTATTTTCATCCTAGGATGTGTGGTCCAGTTAACTTTCTACAGCTAGTACATTTTGCAGTTGGTAAGAGATGAAGTGCATATGGAAATGATTATCTTAAGAGATGCTGCTACTGGCTTTGTGTGTGTGAGAGAGAGTTTAGTAAATGAGACTTAATGGAGTTGACTAATAAGCCATTGAAAGGGTTGAACTTCTGGTTAAAATTTGTTAACTCCTCAAACCTTTCATTTCAGGTGCTTCAAAATACTGAGTGCTAATGGAGAACCAAAGGTATTTAGACCTAGGGACCGTGACGATATTGTGAAAACTGTAATTGAGCCAATGGCTTCTGAAGGGCTCAGAACCATCTGCCTGGCATTCAGAGACTTCCCAGCAGGAGAACCTGAGCCAGAATGGGACAATGAAAATGATATTGTTACTGGTCTGACGTGCATTGCTGTCGTTGGGATTGAAGATCCTGTGAGACCTGAGGTAGGGTCACTGACTAAACTGCAGTGATTCTGTTATGAGCTATCTCGATTCCTGTGGTTGTTTGTCATGCAGTGAGTACAAGGAACTGAATTGCTATTGTATGCCTTAAGCATAGTTGATAAATGAAAATATAATTTCTTGAGGGGAAAGGTTAATGGAGCTATAAAAGCAGATTAAAACTTCTTAATGTCACTTATGCTGTGTTACTGAAGCTCTGTACAAACTAATAACTTAAGCTACTTACTGTGCAAGGTTTCAGTAGGTGGAACAACTTGTAATTTTTTTACCACTTGAAATATTAGGAGTATTGTTCAAGATAATAGCCATTATGCTTGTTGCCAGCTTCTCATGGAGATTGATGGAGAGGAGGGTTTGTCATGTGAGAACTGAGGTATGGAGTCATCCAACTTGTGGTTGAAGTCTAAGGAGGGCAGTATTTTTCAATAGTGAAAGTTTTTATGCCAACTGTATTTGGAATTCCAGTCTGATCTGCACTATCATCACTTCACACTAAAAGTCACAGGTGAAGTAGTGAAGTGTGAGCTCTAGTTTATTTCACATAATCAAAAATGAAAAGCCAGTACTCAGTACTTTTGAAATTACAGCCCAGTATGTCATGAGGACTTTTGTGGTGTTTTTTAATACCAAAATATTTGAAAAATGAAGGCGGGTAGGTGGAGGGGACATGACATAAAAAAAAAAAAAAGACTCTGCCATAATTCTCATTTGTGTGTTTTTCAGCAGAAGAATTGTGGTAAGCTACATGATTTTTTAAAATGTTCCATAACAACAGTCTTGATTTTAAAGTAAGAGTTATACTGGATTGAGCAAAAAACATTCCTTTCACTCACATGTCTATGTTTAATCAGCTAATGTACAGTCTCTGAGACTGTGGGGTTTTTTGTTTGTTGCTTTTTTTTTTGCTTACAGGTACCTGATGCAATAAGAAAGTGTCAACGGGCAGGTATAACCGTACGTATGGTCACTGGCGATAACATTAACACAGCTCGTGCTATTGCATTAAAATGTGGTATTCTGAATCCTGGTGAAGACTTCTTGTGTTTAGAGGGCAAAGACTTTAACAGGAGAATACGCAATGAAAAAGGAGAGGTAGGCATGCTGATTATGTAAAGTAGATCAGCAGATGTTCTAAGTCTCCTAGCTGTAAAATATAAACAATGTTCTTCTTACAGATAGAACAAGAGAGAATAGATAAAATTTGGCCCAAGCTTCGTGTTCTTGCAAGATCTTCTCCCACTGACAAACACACTCTCGTAAAAGGTAGGTGAAAACTCCCTCAGCTTCTAAGCAAAGCTAGATTATATCTTTTTTTCTGCTTCTGGAAAAAAAATCTGGGACTGAGCAGCGGGAAATGCCTATGAGGGTGTCTTAATTTGCCATCTTATTGTGTGGCTTTTGTGCTTAAGAAATGAAGCCAGTTAGAACTATCTGTTGTGATTATTTTTTTTTTCCTTTAATACTTTTTTTTAATGATTCTGAAAAAGCCAAAACTGGGTTTCTCTTTCAGGTTTAGTCTGTGCGGGGTTGTCAATTTTGAACTGGAACACTGTGATGTCATTTTATTTTAGGTATAATTGACAGCACTGTCTTTGATCAGAGGCAAGTTGTAGCAGTAACGGGTGATGGTACCAATGATGGTCCGGCTCTGAAGAAGGCAGATGTTGGATTTGCTATGGTATTATTTTTTTCTTTAATCTTCAGTATTTTGGAGACCTATTTTGATAAAATAACGTATTAAATTGCTTAAAAGAAGATTAAACAACCTTAGTTGTTTCATGAGTCTAGTATACGAATAAGGTAATGGAGTCAACATATTTCACTTAACACTAATTAATTTTCCCACCTGCCTTAATCTTCCAACTTAACCACATTTTCATTTGGTAGAAGACATTCTTGAGGCCTTTGCTATTGAATAAAACTTATAAACTGCAGATCCCCAGTCACTTGCAAATCAAAACCTTTTTACAGGCTTTTTCAAAATGTAGGAACAGCATTACTGATGCTGAAGATATCTGAGATGAGATCTGTTCAACATAAGGCAAAATTACTTTAGATGGTAAATAGCATACTATATTGACTTTAAAAAGCTTATACGCAATATGGAATGAGCTTATTCAACTGGTTTCCATTAAATGATGCATAGGAACAGGGAGAATCTAATGAGACTGCCTGTTGATGTTTAAAATTACCTTGGAGGCTATACTAAGAGATATGTCTAGTACAACTGAAGTAACAGCATTTTATGACCAAGTAGGATCTGCATTTGTCTGGATGATTCCTTAGATTACTTGGCTTTCTCAGTTGAAATTGTCAACTTCCCTTTCAAATGGTAGCCAAACCAAGTCTTGGCTTTAACTGCTAATACTAGATAAACTCATGCCTTAGGCATGTAGGCTTCAGCTTTCTTTTGCCTCTTTCAAAACACTGTAACATAGATTCCTCAAGCTTCCACTTGCCTCATGTTTCCTCTATTTTAATCTGAAAAGGTACGGTTTGGTGCTGGCAGGTCACTTTACTCTTAAAAACCTCTCATTATTAAGCATTTGAACAAAAAACCCCTGACTATGCTCCTATACCACATGCACTGACTCAGATGGTAATCTTGAAGAAATGGGTAGAGGAAGAGCTTTCATGTCATTCTCAAGAAGCATTTTTCAAAACCATAACTTAGAAATTTGACAGTTACACATGAAATGTTCTTTAGACTGTAATGGTCTTATTTTAATGAATAGCTTTTTTCAGCTATTGTGTAGCTGCTGTAATTGACACTGTCAGGGGCAGTTCATCTTCCAGAACTTAAATGTTTCCTGCAGTTGCTGTCTATGTTCATCTGTGTAAGAAACTAATTTCTCTAACTGCTTATCTAAATAGCACTTAAAATATACCATCTACTCTGATATTTAAAGGTACCTTTTAAGTTGTACAAATGAAAAATGCAGATGACTCATTTCTGTGGCAAAATAATGTGTCAAGAATAAGGATCATTACATTTGCTGTTGACTTAGTGTTTGTGAACTGCTGAAAGAAAAGAAATATCCTTGAAGTAGGTATTATACAGAACTTATCTTAACTGTTTGTGTACTGTAAGAGACGACAGGTGTTCAAAACTTAAGAATGTCATATTTCATTGCAATGTCATATGTAATGACATTGCATATTCTACTGTTTAATGCCAATGCTCTTCTGCAAATGGCTTTTGGTAATGGGCACCATTCTACTGTGTGAACAGACGCATTGCTCTGCTGCTGGAATCCATATAGCAAACTCAGCTCACAGACTAAACTGCAATGTTGCACCATCTGGTGGCCTTTAACTTGAACAGGATTCAGGAGCGTTTCTTTGGGATCATTTTATCATCAACTTGAGGATTTTTATTGAAGTGTTTATTTTAAAGACAACATTATCTCTTTTTTTTATGTTTTCTCATGCTTGAGTAGAACTTGCAAGCAGAACTGAATTTAGTAGAACTTCAGGTGCTTACATTAAAACAGTCCTTCAGACACAGTGTGTCAAAGTGAATGCTAACCAAGGATATAACAATAGCTTCTATTAGAATAAGTTGGTGCATCCTGTTATATTTCATAGTGTTTTTCTTTTTCTACTAGGGTATTGCTGGAACAGATGTAGCTAAAGAGGCTTCTGATATTATCCTTACAGACGACAACTTCACAAGTATTGTTAAAGCGGTTATGTGGGGACGAAATGTGTATGACAGCATCTCCAAATTTCTTCAGTTCCAGCTCACTGTCAATGTAGTGGCAGTAATTGTTGCTTTTACAGGAGCATGCATAACACAAGTACGTACTGATGATGGATTGTTTCTGCTGATAAAGTCTGAAAATGTCATGATTGATTAACTCATGAAATCAAATTTCCAGTTAAATACTGGCTTAAAGAACATAATGCTTTTCAGAATATCCCCATGTATAATAAATGCCTTGAATAGCTGCAATTTGTTCACTTACGTTGGAGGGTTTATTTATCTATCTTTATAGGATTCTCCGCTTAAAGCTGTGCAGATGCTGTGGGTAAATCTCATAATGGACACATTAGCTTCTCTTGCCCTGGCAACAGAACCACCCACTGAAGCTCTTCTGTTGCGAAAGCCTTATGGTAGAAACAAACCTTTGATTTCTCGTACAATGATGAAGAACATCTTGGGTCATGCATTCTATCAACTCGTAGTGGTCTTCACACTCCTGTTTGCTGGTAAGAATACTGAGGCTTTGCGAAGTTTTTCTAATAGTTGTACAGAGATGGGATGTTAAAGCTAGTATTTTGTTGTAGTGTGCATGTAAAGACCAATTAAGCTGCTGATAAATGCCTTTTATACACAGGTGAGAGAATTTTTGATATCGACAGTGGAAGAAATGCACCTCTGCATGCTCCTCCTTCAGAGCATTACACTATTGTTTTTAATACATTTGTGATGATGCAGCTTTTTAATGAAATTAATGCCCGAAAAATTCATGGTGAAAGAAATGTTTTTGAAGGAATCTTTAACAACGCCATCTTCTGTACTATTGTTCTGGGGACATTTGTTGTGCAGGTAAGAAAATCCTTGGAAGGTGGGGAGGGGAAATGTAATTAGTACACTGATGTTCCTGCTTATCTTAGAAATGCTAATCAACTAGTGCTAGGCAGTTCATTTCTGCAATGTGAAAAATTTTGTCTCAATCATACTATAAATCACTTAGATGTGCTGCTTGATGGGGCTTTCAGGTAAGACCTCTTTGAAATTGGTAAAATTAGAATGCAGAAGTACTTGTATTTACCTTTTGAATGTTCTGTTCCTTCAGTTGGATCTTGGTGTTCTAGTCTCTTAATGAAATGTGAAGAAGTATGTTTCCCCTGCTTAGTCAGAATTCTTCCTTATAGTATCTGCCTGTGCATCTGAGCGAGAGCCCATTTAAGCAATTATAGGAAAGTTACAACTTCTCATATTTTCCTAATGAGATTGGGACATGACTAAGCTTTAGAAATGTAAGTATCAGTTTTTATCTTCATGCAGAAATCGGTTAACTGTAAACATCCAATACAGGTACCTGTATAGATGCTGCTGGTTTAGGTGAAAAACACTGTCTAGGGATCTTCTATTGGTGCATCTAGGCAGATTTGTAAAAGCTAGTTAGTTAACTCTGTATATGCTAACAAATGAAGTGAAATTATATGAAATAATCTCCTTCTCTGGAGACATTCAAAACCAATCTGGACATGTTCCTGTGTGATCTAGTGTAGACTTGGACTAGGTGTTCTTCAGAGGTCCCTTCCAACCCCGATGGCTGTGACTGCGTGAAATTAATTGGGTTAACACACTGGTGTTGAAAAACACCAAGTAAAAATTTCATCTAAAGAAAATTGTTAATAGGAAATAGTTTCACTTTGTAAGTGGACTTAACTTTTAATTCATCAGAAGAAATAACCAACAAATGAGTACACTGCTTCTTTTCAGAACTCTTATTTTGACTGTAAAATTGTTAGTTCAGACTAAAGATATAACTTATGCCTTAAGCTTCTCCTTAGACTTGACATTCCATGAATTTGATCAAATTCGTACCAGTTCAAGCAATGCAAAATGCACCTCTGCTTCACAAAGTTAGTTCACTTCTCCCAGGTTTAGGGTTTTTTAGATTACTCTTCTTTAGAAGCTACTCTTATTTTAAGGGTTGCGCATGCGGCAGGCTGACTGCTGTTGTATAACAAAGCCAAACATGTAGAAATTACTCCTGAGTGCAACTGTGTTCCCTTCATAAACTTGGTGGACTGAATGCCTTCCCAAATAAGTAACTACTGAGTTGTTGAAATGTTTTACTCTGTTGTTAATAAAAGAAGATACTCTTGAGCTTTTCAGCTGTCAGGTGTCCTACTTAGCCATCAATATTGTCTCCTTTTCACACCTGCCCTGCTACTTGAATTGTTGATTATCCAGGGCAGACTTTCATGCATGTAATTCCTATGCAGAGGGATACCTTGCTCATTAGGGCCTGTACAGCTTGTTGTAATAGTTAAGTCACTAGGAGCTTATTTAATTAAGCTTTTGAGATCTCTGCTTCCTTCCCCCAAGACTTCCTACATAGATGTCACATTGTGATGATGTGAAGTTTGGCATTTAATACTGATGGGCTACACAGTATTATTCTGTTTAATTATTTCTGAAATGTTTTGTGTCTGTGGATCTACAACATGTATTAATAGAAATGTATTCATCAACTTGGTTGTGAGATGAGTGTTCATATGATAGATAATCACTGTAAAAGCATAAAAATATATGCTGTAGTTGTGAAATAAAGAGAACTGCAAGCAAAATAAGTGGTCACAGGTTTTTGTGATATTTGAAGAATAAAAGGGGTAGTTCTTGAAATACTGAAACATAAGAAGATGGCTTAAGTTTGGAAACTTTCTCAAACTGTTGACAGTGGAAGTGTAAGCTTAATAAGATGAGAAATCCTGTGTTCTAATGCAGAGTTGTCTGTAGTGATCTTAAAGCGTTAGGGAATTTTCTAGTAACAGGTCACTGATACGTATTGTTTAATGATGTTACTCTTCACAGATAATTATTGTGCAGTTTGGTGGGAAGCCTTTCAGTTGCTCAGAACTCTCAGTTGAACAGTGGCTGTGGTCCATTTTCCTGGGCATGGGAACACTACTCTGGGGCCAGGTAAACTAGCATTTTCAAAATGCCAAATATCTACTCGTATTAGAATATTTTACATTGAAGATACAAATACACTGTCATTAGGATTCAGATCTTTCAAGTTGACTGTGTTGAATATATGGAGATTAACAGTAAATACTGATGAAAATGGTCTAGTTTGATAGCTAGAAAGTCCTTAGTTGGATATTTCTTATTCTCACTTGGTCAATTAGTTAAATTTTGTAACTAGATGCTATGGCTAGTTTATATTGTAACTTTTACCTAGAAGCTGCTGAAGTTACCTTTTAAATATGAAATATCTCTAGCCAGGTAATTACTAGAAGAAGTTGTGTAAGAATTTCAGATGCAATGAACATGCTCATGTTAAATATATTTCAACTTTGTGTTGAGTGGTTTTCTTGAAGAATCAGAACTGTTAAACTTGCTAGTATTTTCTTGGTTTAAAAACTTCCTGGAGTAGTAAGAAATGCAGCAAAACACAATATAGCTTTATCTTTAATCTTCATTTGCATAATTATAAAATAATTGGAAAGTTTTCCTACCTATTAAACTCTTGCACTTTTTTTTTGCCCTTAGGGTTTCATTACTATTGCATGCACAACAGTGCTTGTAAGCAGCAAGCTTATTTACATGAAACTTTAGAGCTACAGAGTTTTCCATTATTTAATGACATAGTTGTCTAAACTTTTCATACCACATGAAGACTTTTCCATTACAGTTTCTTTCCTTCCATTTTGTAAAGGACACTTCAGGTTTCAGGATAAAATTGATCGGATAAATTTTAGTTGTAATATGCATGTTGTAAAAGTGCGTAGAAACTTTTAAATAAGGTTCTCTGTTAAAATTAATTATTAAAAAAAAATCAAATAGACTCACTCTGAGGTTTAAGACTAGCCTAGAAGAGAATTGAGAGGGCTTGAAATACCTTTGACCTGAAGTGTCTTGCAAGGGCAAAGATTCCCTGCTGCAGTTCATGCTGCTCTAGTATCTCATTAAAGTCAAAGAGCTTTAGACTTTCTGAGAATAGTAGAAACTGAAGTGTGATCTGGGAGCATTCATAGTAGCAATTTCAGCATAAAGGGGTGTTTATCTTGCTTTTGGAGCAGTCTTTTTCCTCTGCAGCTGCTGGAATGGTCTTTTAGGCTTGTGGTGATCAAGAAAAACAGTCTTGGAACTGATCTGGATCTGCTAGATGGGACATACCAAAAGATGACCACTTTAACTACATAGCTCACCAGAATAGCCCTGAAGGTGGGGATGAAAAGGAAAGCTGGAACAGCCATTTGTAGCTTTTGTTTAGTTTATGACAGATGAACTAGTGTACACCAAGTAGCAAATTAACAGTCTGGGATTAAGGTTATGGAAACTCACCTTGCAAATGGATTGATACCTTCTAGGTCACAAAAGAATGCATGTCAGTTCTGTATTTCTGAATTAACTGTGGCTACTTTAAATTTTATTTTTTTTTTCATATGAGGTAACACATCGTGCTCTGAAAGGTCTAGATACAAGCACAATCTACAAAATTAATACCTCTTGTAGCTTCAGTACTGCTCCTTTCTGGCATAGTCAAATAATGTTGAAATAGAATTCATTGTTCCTAGCAAGGATATTTTGTTTTCTAGGTTTGTAGTCCAAGTTTTAATTTCACACCTCAGTTGGAGTGGTAAGGATAGTCACAGATTTACAGCTATTCAGCTGGAGTGATTGCTGTACAGTGATGCACTGATCCTATTTACATAATTTGTTTTTTCAACTTTGCTATTTGTATGGTGGGTATTATGTTAAACCTTAAGTCTGGTATTATCTTTATATATATATATAATAAAAGGAATAATCCTGATTAATATTTTTCATTCATTGTTAGTTGATTTCAACAATTCCAACCAGCCGTCTGAAATTCCTTAAAGAAGCTGGTCATGGAACACAAAAGGAAGAGATTCCTGAAGAAGAACTAGCAGAAGATGTAGAGGAGATTGATCATGCTGAGAGGGAATTACGTCGTGGTCAGATCTTGTGGTTTAGGGGCCTGAACAGGATACAAACTCAGGTATGGTCTTGGAAAAGGTAGGACACAGTGGGTGTTAGGAGGGAAATCTCTCATCTCCATATCCAGTCCTTTGACTAAGGTGGCAGTTCTAAGTGATGTGAGTGAGAATGTCAGAAGGAGGGGGAATGGATGGATGTCGAATCCCACAGGGTCCTGTTTTCTTCAGCTCTGAGTGCAACTCTTACCTGTGTATCTGCTCTATTAAAAAAAGTGCCTTTTTTTCTTTACTTTTTGTGTGTTATAGATGGGATGGTCCTTTCTCTTGTTCTCTCTCTCTCTTGCTGAGCAAGCTGTCACAATCTCTGATTCCTTGCAGATGGATGTAGTGAATGCTTTCCAGAGTGGAAGTACCATTCAGGGGGCTCTAAGGCGGCAACCCTCCATCGCCAGCCAGCACCATGATGTAACAAATATTTCTACCCCTACACATGTAGTGTTTTCCTCTACTACTGCTTCTACTACTGTGGGGTGTGAGTGTGTGTTCCTAAAGTGCATGAAATTAACATTTCCTAATTCACATGCCTAACGTTTCTCATTTTCTCCTTAGTACTTAAAATCATCGTTCAGGCTCTTAGAGAGCTCTTCCACAAAGTGGAGTCCTCAAGACTTTTTTTTCTTAGAGGGCTGAGAACAGGTGGAACAGTTTCAACAAAAGACTTTAATGTGAAAGCTGTGAGCCTGCACATTCTGTGCCTTCATCCATTCGTGTAGAGGGATATTTAAGATAAAATGGGAAAACTGTTGTAAATTTTCGAGTATATGCCTTTTAGGTTGACTGACATTGAATAAGGGAATTAACTGTATAATCATAGACCCAGGTCAACAAAAATAGATGTCTTGTACTGCAGCACAAATGATAAGCTGATGGGAAAGCAAATGATATGTTAAAAGTATGGATGTAGTTAGAACATGGAGAATTAAAATGCATTTTCTTTGTAGCCTGTGAGGAACTTCTGAATCTCTGCATTTCCTGGACCTTTTTTACTGAATAACACAACTTTCTCAACATCAGGATTCAGGTGGCGACACCAGGCTTCTAAAATGCCTACAAGGCAGAAGAAACGCTTAATTAGCTAATATAAAAGGAACAAAAAAAGGTTTAAGCATTGAATGGTGAAACTTTCCTTCAAAACTGAAGGGTTTTTTCCTCTAGGTTCTTCTGGCAGCAGTTCATAAGCCATCAGTGAAAGAAAAGTTTGTCTCACCTTAATTTTGCCCTCTTTATATTGTGCTCTAAGTGGCATTTCAGTTTCAGCCTTCCTCTCTGTAGAGGCTAGATATGTAATTTCTGATGTATGTAGACTTAAACTCTGGAGTCTGAAGATCATAACAGTTGTAGTTGAATACTAATAGTTAATACCTATTGTTGAAAGAGTTTTCCATCTTATTTATATATTACATGTTTAACTGTTATCCTTCTCTAACTTCCTAGAGACAGGTAAAATAATTGCTTTTATAAAATCACTTTGAGAGGGCTTCTTTCTCCCCCTGATTTTTAAATTTTCAGATTACCAGATG
This sequence comes from Chaetura pelagica, assembly GCF_000747805.2. NCBI lineage: Eukaryota > Metazoa > Chordata > Aves > Apodiformes > Apodidae > Chaetura > Chaetura pelagica. The sequence continues at coordinate 4,356,928 of NW_009952366.1, read as the reverse complement.
GATGAAGATCCTTAATTTCAGGAGCTGTCTTAAATGAAATGTTCTTATCTCTTTATTTATTTATTTTTTATTGGCTTGGCCAGAATTTCTGTGTGAGCTTGCACAAATATTCAAGTATTTCTCTCTGAACTTGTTCTCCATTGGCAAGACGGGTATTTCCCTACCTTGCAGTAGTACTGAGAAGCTCAGCTCACAAATTCATGTGCCTCAAGAACATGAAACGTAAAGTAGATTTCACAGTAAGGATGCACAGGATTGCATCTCCTAGTTAAAATGCTAATTAGTAACCTGTATCCCTAAGTACACTCAAGAACATTAATTAGACATTCAGAATTCTCTAGAGAGGAACTTCATGCCAATCTGCCATTTGAGCAGAATCTAATGGGCACTGTAGCATCTCATTGCATCAAATGACCAATGCAGATACAGAGCTACAATAGCAGAGAACTAGTTTTTGGTCTTCACTAAGCAATGCAGCCTTCTGCTACACCTTCCAGGAGAACAACTTTTGATAACTAATACTCATTAATGGAAAGCAGTTGTGTTACTTCATTGTGTCTCACATTCAGAGCTGTTTGTTGGAAAATAGTTCAGCTGTTCCTAAGAAGTGAGGTTGCAACTCTTAAGCAGCCATCTGGCTAGGAGGATTTGGAGTGCTTACTGCATTCCTTGCTATTCTGGTACTAATATGAAGAAGACCTGATGACAGTAGAAATTACACGTAACAAATCATCTTGTTTGCTCCTCGCTTATGCAATACGTTAATGGTTATCTCTCTTGTCTAATTATCTTGAGTAGTTGAAAATAAAACCTTCAAAAGTGCTAGATGTTCCCTTTTTAAGTCTAAATTAAAATGCTGATAGTCTGATTCCTGCCTTCATGGTTGGACTCTTTGGAGGGTCCTGGGTTCATAAGAGTGTCTAGACCACTTGTTTAGTATGCATTCTGCATGGGAATCAAGCCTTTATTGTGAGTATGCTTACATTCTTGCAATAATTCCAGCTGTCCTGTTAAGCCAAAAATTGTTCTCTATTACTGATTAAGTTCTAACCTACCATCTGTAAGCAATGAAAAAGAAGTCCCATGAGGCAGTCATATTTCATTTTGCCACATAAATGAGTGCTACACTGGGATGCAGTGTGCCAAACAAAGGCATTGCAAGCTTGCGGTCTGGCATTGTCACTGCTGATTTTCTTGGTAAGTGCCAAGACAGTTCCTGCAGCTTACTGAACTTGTTTAAAGCTGGTGTAACACACCCACTCCTTAAGTGTGTTCAATTTTTTCGTGCGATGAACAGGAAAGTAGTAGCTGCTGCTATAATTTTTTACTTCTCAGACACATTCACGCTTATTCTGTGTCCTTCCTGTATCAGTAGTTACATTCTCCCCCTTGCATATGTGACCCCCTGCCACGGTTTTTCTGGTTAATGGGGCTCAGCTGTGTACCCGTAGTGTAAAAATGGGGACATATGATAGCTTTTGAGTAAAATTGTTTGTGCAAGTGCTCTAAGGTGGTAAGAGTTGGGGAAGAATGCTATTTCTAGACGTCAAAGAACACTGTTGGGACCCAGGACTTTACCATGTGCGGTGATTCTGTGGTAACAAACTTGATACTACATTGCTTTTGTGGAGTCCCTCTCTGTATTTACAACAAGGTTGTCTGGTGTATCCTAGCTGTTTTCAAGTCTGTGTTCTTGATCTGCTTGACCTTCCAGCTTCATTCCTTCACCTGGAAGTCACTGTTTTTACTGTCAAGGAACTCTATGGAAGCAGTAGTCATGAAGTATTTCTCAGCTTAGAACAAGTAATCTTTGGTGTGCTTAAAAATACCTCTAAAATTGACTTGTTTGCTACAGAGTTGCTCTGCTGCTGTACAACAGAGGAGCTTCAGGATTGAAGCTGTGCTTTGGAGACTCAGAGTAGAGATGCTGACAATTGAAAAGGGAGCTAACAGAAGGGGGAAACAATCTTGATGGAGGTGTTGGACAGAGGGGGCACTGACTTCTGCCTAACTTTATTTGTTTTATCAGTACATGAATGAATCCTCAATTCCTGCAGTTGGTCAGGGAAATGTGGGAGGAGGAATAGGGTGTGGGCAGGTGGTTTCATCATTCAGATTACAATTTGGAAAGCTTAAATTCAGGTCAGCCTGAACATGCACAATTTGCAAAATGGAGCCCTGCTTGTTTTTGTCTGATTTTGCTCTGAAATGTTGGTTTATTTGTCCTGTAAACTTAGCTTTCTGATTTGAAAAATGTTAGTTAATCAATGAAAGGACTTAAAGTAATACTCAGCCTGGGAATTTTGTCCATTAATTCAATGTAAATTGAAATCTCAAGCAAAGGCTGGTCACCTGTTTTTCTCATACTTTGTGCTACTTGAATAGTCTCTTCAAAGTTACAACCTGTCATGGCTATTTAATTCTACAGTGCAGTATTCAATTTCCTAGTTCTGGTCTTAGGTTTCCAAAGCACTATTCAGTAAGGAACTTTCTGTAGTGTGGTATATGGGTATATACTCGAATATTTACAGCTGTTACAGGGGTATCCTTTTTTGCATGACTCTTTGTAAATGTCCAGTCATTGTGACATTGGCTTACACTTGCTTGGCTTTTTCATAGTCAGTTGACATCCTAGCATGAGAATTAGTAACCCTTCTATCTTCTAACTTATTTTCAGCCTCTCCCCTCCTTCCCACCCCTCCCACTTCCCCCAAGTATTCAATAAAACACTTACTGAGATTTCTTTAATTTGTTAGTAAGTAAATAATTGTTGGCCTCACTTCTGAAAAATGCTTAGCCCATGTTAAATAATTGAACAATTCTAGTGCCATGTCTGAATTTTTATGCCCTTCAGCTTTTTGCAGTATGTTTACAATTTTTATTCCTACTGTGTATGTAGACTGGCAGTGCTCTCCTGAAGTGCTCTTCATTTTTTACAGTGTATTGCAAGTTCCACCGCATCACATACAAATTTGATTCACTCATGTCTAACTGTTTGTGGATTCAAACTCATAAGAACCATGCCACTGCCAGTAAATCTGCGGCATTTTAACAACCTTTTGTCTTTGTTTACAGATCCGAGTGGTGAATGCATTTCGTAGCTCCTTGTACGAGGGGCTAGAGAAACCTGAGACACGAAGTTCAATCCACAATTTTATGACGCATCCTGAGTTTAGAATAGAAGACTCCGAGCCTCATATTCCCCTTATTGATGATACTGATGCTGAAGATGATGCTCCAACAAAACGCAACTCCACTCCCCCACCCTCTCCCAATAAAAATAACAATGCGGTTGACAGTGGAATTCACCTTACAACAGACAAGAACAAGTCTGCTACCTCTTCATCCCCAGGGAGCCCACTACATAGTTTGGAAACATCACTCTGATTGTAAGCTGAATGTTAACACACTAGCTGCATTGTAAAGAAATTGAAACTGGGTCTCTTCACACATTATGATGGACAAGATGATACTCTTGTCTTGGACTTCAACAGAAGACACACTTGTACGAATGTAGATTTATTTTTTTAAAAAAAAGCTTTCTGCCAGACTGGAGGGCGCTTTTCTGCGGGTGGGAGTAATAATGAACTCTGACAGATAAACAGTAACTCGGCATAAGTGACCTGTGGATCATCTGTTGTACTTAAGAATGGTCCTGAACAGTGTGTTAGCAGAGCTTTAGTTTATCATGATCCTTTTCTGAGGGTAAGGCTGGGAAGGGCAAGGAGGCCCTGGATCATTGAATTGATACTTTAATTTCTGCTGTTGGCTGTTAATAATTTGGATTATTTATGTTTATAAATGATACAGATCTGTTTACAAGGTTTGTAGATACTTTTTTTGTTCCTGTTCATAGATGGGAAGCTTCCTTATAAATGATGCAGAGAAAAAAAAACAACACAAAAAAACTAGTCCTTCAAATACTGCTGTATTTTCAGGAAAAGGGTGTTTCTATTGAAACTGTACTAAATTTTGCCTGCAATTTACCTTGTTAAATATTGTAGATAAATTGCTAATACTAATAGCCAAATAGATAACACTAATGCTTTGTAAAAACATGAGCAGTGGTGTTCTAATGAAGTTATGGCCTCTGTCCTAATTAGTTTCTTAAATACATTTACTACTTAATGGTTTTGAAACAACTGTTTAATTTTTAAAATTTTGAGAAACTTACTGAATAACTTTTGTTCAGAACTTAGTAGGATTGTTTAATGCAGGACATCAATATGTGATGGAACTTGCTTGAAATATTTCTGTTATCTCGGGCAAAATGGATTAAATCAAAATACATCAGAATCTTAGTCCTTTGTTTTTGTCTAAACATGTTAGTTTAGTGCTGTCTTGGTGAACTGTGAGTGGAACTGTGATTTTTTTCTAATCTATAGAATCCTTCATGCAGCATGAGGGCTGTTGGCATTTTGAAAGGTTGTTAGTGGGTAGCATACATGTTCTTTTTGTTTTTGAAACTTGTTTGTAAACATGAATAAATCTGCCCTTTTGTTAAAATAAAATTGCAGCAATGGTTTCTTACAGATTTATTTTTTTTTTCTCAGCTCTTCCACTGGAAACACTGAAAAGTACTCCTTATTTATTTATTATTATGATTATTACTGGTTAACTTTAAACTGCAATTTCAAGATGGTAACAGCCCCACTAAAAATAGTGTCTACGGTTAATGGAACTATGGTGGCTGCCTCCAGAATGAATGTAAGCTAAGGTACTCAAAAGTCTTCAGTGAGCCAAAAGGATACTCCTTGGGAATGACTAAGTCTGCCTGAAATTCCAATACTTCCTGCGAGTACTGCATAATAAATCCCTGACTACTTAAGTGAGGGGAAACTGAGAACATGTGGCAAGGGTGTAAATACATTTTTCAGTTCATTAATATTTTATGCACTAAAACTGACCTGCAATTGATTGACTGAAGAAGTTATGGTCTGTCTCAGCTGAATTGTTTAAACACTAAAGAGTAAATGGAACTGTGCTTGATCTGGTACTTCCTCGTGTTTTCTAGGTCCAATGCTGTTTGGAAGAGATGAGTTATAAACTCTTTCTTTTTCCAGCTCTGTGTTCTTTAAAATATTGAGTGATTTTTAAATTTTTTTTTCCAAGTAATCCAGAATTTTGAAGATCTTTAAAGGGGTCCCTTCAAAGGAGGGCAAAAATTAAGTTGGCAATGAGGGAGGAGATATTAAAGCAAACTGCAGAAATGAGCAGGTCAGGAAGCTCAAGTGTTTCTTTCCCTTATGTGGGATACAGGTATGCTTGGATTTGTTCTTTAGTGGCTCACATTCAACCTGTAGCACTGTAGCCCACTGTGAACCACTGCTGAATTCTGTGTTTTCTATTGTACCTAAGTAAATACACTTCTAGACTTCTAGGCACCGGGGGTTTGCACTTGACACTTTGTATAGCAATTTGTCCCACATGTTTCTAGCACTTCACTTATATCGTCGTTCTTGCCTAAAGTGCTTGGTAGAAGGATCAGGTTTTATGTAAGCCATTCTCTCCCTACTAAATAGTCAGATAAGCACTGGCTAAAAGGAGGAGAGTTTTACCCATGAAGTACACTGCCGTGAGAGAAAGTATCTTCCTTTAACTTAATTAACATTATAATTTTACTTAATTTGAAAACAGACTTTAATTTCTCCTCTTCTATCTGTGATCATCATGACTGCGTGTTACCTTTTTCTTGGAGCAAACTTACTCTTAAGCCTTTTGAGGGAGGGTGAATGTAAGCTTTGCACATCAGCGGTCCCTCTTAATTTTGTTAAAATCAGTGTGCTGTTCTTACAGGAAATTTCCTTAAATAAGCAAAAGTTGTCTAAGGCGGGGTGTGGGTATGCTTCTTTGTGATCTCAAAAGAAATAATAATATGTTGCCTAGATTGCAAAATGGTTATCACTAAGCTCATGAGGCCTTCATTGCCTTTCTGGTTGTAAGGTTTACTTGTCATTCTTCTTGTAACCAAAATAAATAAAAGTGCTGTTCATCTCAGTCTGAATGGGGACTGAAATTCTTCAATGTCAGTAAAGTACTAATTTAAGCCTGAAATGCATGACAGTTCTATAAAATAGCTCATGCTATGACTTTAGGCTCGTTCCCTTTCAAGAGGTCATGATGTACACAGTATTATGATCAAGCAATAGTAACTTTTAACGTAAATGCAGTTTTAGACTTGCTATTGTTCAAAGTGGCTCAACATTCAGTATCCTGAATGTGGACTAGCTGCTATATTTGTGTATAAGACAAATGTTAGACACCTAATCTTGGTTTGGGGGGGGAGGGGCAGGGTGTGGAATTTTTACATATGAGGACTCATTTTTTTTCTGTATTGGTCTTAACAGGAAGAGGAAAATGCTGGATCACGGAGTAGTCTGGAGAGAATAATGGAAACAAATGCCCTAATGACACACCAATGGGTAAATGCAGGGGTCTCTAGCAAGCGTAAGCAGTCAAAAATATATACTAACACTTTCAGTGACTTCCTTAAAATAACAGGAAGTTTTCCAATGTGTTTTGAAGTTAGCAAGCAAATGCAATATTCATGGGAGGATAAGTTGTGTATGTATTGGAAAGTTATTCCAAAGGCCTGATAAGTTCAGTTTCTACTGCCAGTAGTGCCAGACTCTGCACAGCCCTAAAAAAATTCAGATTTACCCTTGCAAAAATTAAAGTCTTAATGTCCATACTGCTTTTCTGATGCAATATTTTGTTCTAAAGAGCTCCTGCTTTTTTCCACCTCCGCCCTCTCCCCAAGCAGCGCATATCTTCTGATCTTACAGATGTCAAGCCCTCACTGAAATACCTTAACTTTGTTGGATGAGCCTAGCCAGCATGGAGGTCCAGCTTTGACCTATGTCCAGACTGAACTTGCCTGCTTATTCAGGGCCATGCCATGAGAAATTTTGGGCCCGAATCAAGAGCCTTAGAGCTGCTCCTGCTTCTCCCATGGACTGTATATGGAACTACCTAACCACCTTCTTCAAGAGACTGCAGCATCCATCAAGGAGATATGGCTTAGTGTCTAACCCAAAAGCCTCCTGCAGGTACTACTTGTCCTTTTTGTTCAAAGTGAGGTCTAGGATGAGGATTTGCTTAGAAAACTATGGGATGGGCTTAAACACCTGAAAGAAGACAGCATGAAAAAGGCAGTAGCATTCTAGTTACAAAGCATAAAGCTAGAGTTGGTGCTTACACTGCAAAGCAGGGAGTGTTCCTCATTAGAGGAAACAAATTGGACATGACTTCTGCTTTCACAGCAACTCAGCAGCATTAATAGGAGATTATATATAAAAAGGATAAAAAATTGACAAAGTTTATGTCCAAAACATGAACAGCTACAAGGAAGGATCTAGGTAGGCTTGATTGATGAGCCCAGGCCAATTGCATGAGTTTCAATAAGGCCAAATGTTGGGTCCTGCACTTTGGCTACAACAACCCTCAGCAGTCCTACAGGTTTGGGCAGGAGTGGCTGGAGAGCTGCCCAGCAGAGATGGACCTGGAGGGGTTGACTGACAGCTGGCTGAACATGAGGCAGCAGTGTGCCCAGGTGGCCAAGAGGGCCAACAGCATCCTGGCCTGCATCAGGAATAGTGTGACTAGACAGACAAAGGAGATGATCCTGCCCCTTGGCCTTGGTGAGGCCACACCTTGAACACTGTGTGCAGTTTTGGGCACTGCAGTATAGGAAGGATATTGAGGAGCTGGAGAGGGTGCAGAGAAGGGCAAGGAGGCTGATTAGGGGTCTGGAGAACAGGTCTTATGAGGGGAGGCTGAAAGAGCTGGGACTGTTCAGCCTGGAGAAGAGGAGGCTGAGGGGAGAGCTCATTGCTCTCTACAACTACCTGAAAGGAGGTTGTAGTGAGGTGGGTGTTGGCCTCTTCTCCCTAGTGACTAGTGATAGGACAAGAGGAAATGGGGTCAAGTTGTGCCAGGGGAGGTTCAAATTGGATATTAGGAACAATTTCTCCACTGAAAGAGTGGTGAGGCATTGGAACAGGCTGTCCAGGGAGGTGGTGGAGACACTGTCCCTGCAGGCATTCAAAAAACAGGTAGACATAGTGCTTCGGGAGATTGTTTAGTGATCACAAGCATGTAGGGATGACGGTTGGACTTTTGATGATCTTCAAGGTCTTTTCCAACCTTTATGATTCTATGACTCAAGCAGGTTTCTCCTGTCATATATGGAGCAGGCAGAGGACTTTGTTCTCTGTCCACATACAGCTATGACTGCTTCAGATCCTGTTAGTGTTCTGGGTGTATTTTGTTAACAGACAGATAAGGATGCCTAGCATTGCAGCAGATGGGCAGTACCTTGCTTCAGCCATAGCTGATCTTCAAGATTTAGTGAATTCCTCCATAACTCATTACTGCTGTTATGTGCACCTGACATCTAGTTTTCTAAAAAGCTATAAAATTGTTAAAGTGAAAAGGGTTCCTTGGCTTGCCCCTACTGGAAGATAGCGGGAATTCAAGATTAGAAAAATTATTAGCGAGGGGGTTTTTGGGAACTAACAGCTTTTGGTTGATGGAAGCATACATTCCAGAATACTGGAACATCACCTAGCATCTTAAATTCTGATGTAGTGACAAGTTACTATCCATCTATGAAGCAGGAGTTACTTGCTGAAATGCAAGTATGCATTCTGTATCCCTTTTGTTCCTTGAAAAGAGGGCAGTATCAACAGTATTCTGAACATCTTTATCTGCTTTCCTAGACTGCCTCTCTTACAGGGTGTGAAGCTGAAGTATGCTGGAAGACTCTAGTGCCACCATACAGAAAACTTTCTATGGCTTCCTCCTTAGCAAAGACATAGTCTTGGTGTTGTTTAATCATAATAACTAACGTACAAAGTGAATACTGTATTTTCCTTTTTAAAAGCTTTCAGTCTCCTGTAGAGAACCAGAGCATAGCATTCTAATGCTTCTAAACTTTGTGTGAGTAGCCTCCCAAAACTGCTGATTTAAGGTACCACAGTAAAAAACCACAAAAACACTTACAAATAAACCCTAGAAGATACATCTGTTATTTTTTACAATTTCAGTTTTACAAATACAGAATTTAACTTGACATTTTTCCTCTTCCATAAGTTGGTTGCTCTGATGGTACAAAGTATCTTCAGATATGACCTAAGCTTGTCTCAAGTTCTCCTGAAGGTAAGGCATTATTTTGCATATGCTGCTGGCAGCTATTGCATAGAGTTTTGTGCTATGTATTTTAGGAGAGAACCTGCAAAACTATCAGTTTAGAATGCTGAGATCCTGTCATAGGACCTATCAAAGGATACATGGATCAGGTGTAGATGACATGAAATGGGGAGCTCTTGGAATTGATATTTTGGCAGGAAGCAATAGGATTTGCTGTCTGACAACGCTAGTTTTAAAGATGGGAAGGTATGTCTTTACTCCCCTGCCATGTATTGGTCATTAATAGTCTGATCAGTGTAACAGTCTAATCCACTGAGGGCCATTATCTGAAAAGCACTCTATTAAATTAGTGTTTTTAAATTAAAAAATACTCTCCTCTTCCAGTCTGCTAAGGGCTATTGTAGGGAATCAGTGAAGGACAGGTGGAGAGAGGTGCAGTTGAGGGTTTGTCTCCTCTATCATCCTTCTACCCTGCCTTATGATCTTCTCTTCTGCCTTCTACTTCAAGATCTCACCCACTGACAGTAAACACACTTGGAAACTGCTGTGCAATGTGGCTGTTGGTGTTCCCAGTAAAGGGTCCTTAATGTGCTCCCTCCACTTTTTAATTGGTGTGAAGGCTTGAAGAATTAGGTTTTAGACAAAGAATTAGACTAAAAATGAACAGTGAATGAACATAAGAATGAGCAGGAGAGAATGAACGTATAAGACCAAATGTCTCTCCCAAATAGTTTATAAAACTCCCGTATCTAGCTGAGCCCTTGATGTTTGTTTGGACATCTGTGCCTGCTTATAAGAAAGCACCTTAGTGTGTAGACAAGGTTCCAGCTCTACACATAACAGGACTTTGGTCATGTTTGCACTTGTACAGGTGCTGAAAATTAGGATAACTTAAATTCAAGCCTTGGGCAGGAAACTTCAAAAACCTTGTCTCACAGTAGACTTCTGTAAGGTATATCTTGAAGACCCACTTCTAAAAAAAGTCCTAAGGGCAGGGCTTTGAAAACATGCATAAAAGGCCTATGAGGACTTAATAGGAAAAAATGCATGCAGAGGCAATGTAAGGTAGCTATATAATAAAACATCTGCTTGACTTCTTTTTTTATTTTTTCAATCTACAATGGTATGAGTTCCAAGCTTTAAGTTACTGCATGTAAGATCCTATGCTTGCTGGCCTGTTTGGTATCCCAGAAGACTTCTTACAAGAGAGGGACTCTGTCTGAATTGTCACCAGTCATTTTTTTAAAGATAAGGCCATTAGGTGCATAAGAAGGAAGACAGCATATGTGCATTGAAAAAAACTTGCAGTTCCCATTAATCTGTAGGAACATCTTTCAGTAAATAGAAACATTCTTCATGCTTCTACCAGCTCTTTCTCATACAATTTTCTTACAAGTTGAAAACGGAATAAAAATAATTAAATGTTTGTCATATGGCTAATGTAACTAATATTAATCTTGGTGCAAATAATGTTACTTAAGTCTTTTTAGAGTCCTGAGAGTTGTCCCCTAGTGAGCTGAACTTAAGCTAATATATAATCTTTAAGTATTCAGTGGTGATACTTTCAAATTTCAGAGATGGTCATGAATGAAAAGCTCCATATAGAAAGCTTTGGATACCTTGGCTTGCTTTTTTTTTTTTTTTCTTTTTTACTCTAAATGAATCTTAGCAAATGTCAGTGAAGCTTAAATTGGACTTGAGCTTTTCTTATCTCCTGTTAAGATAAACTTGCAGAATAATACAGAGGTTAGTTATTAGTGTTCAGTGCTGAACTGCACAGATTTTGTGTGACTTTTGATCCCTGCCTCTTCCCCTCCTGTGTGAGTTTATCCCATCACAGTGCACTGCAGTTCTGCTGACAGCTGTCTGGGAAGATACTCTGAGCTGTGAAGAGAGATGCAGGGGTAAATCAGTATTCTCATGTTTAAATGTTCTTCTTTGGGGAGATGGGAGACTATTAGCAGAAAGTAACTCAGCAGCAAGGAAAATTCACAGCCTTTCTATCTTTACAGACATCAAAGAGAAGATGCATCATGAAATAATCTGAATGAAACTTCATGATGTTTGCATTAGATGACTTCCTGAGGCCCCTTTCAAACTGGATTACCCCATGATCCTATTTTTAAACTGTCTTCACCTGTTAAATTTTGCTTATGTCTTCTAATGTCTGTGTTTTACACTACAAGGCAGGCATGCTTAGCTACTTCAAGGTAACAGCTTATAATTCACAGGAAAGACCACAGATTTTAATGGAATCTCCAGCAAGCTCTGCTGTAGACCTGTGGAAAGCAGCTGCTCCTCAAGGAAGAAGAGGATTTTTCACTCTGTTATTTGGCTCTTTCAAATCTTTCATGTGTATAAAGAATAAAAATTGTAGTTATTTCTAAGGAAAATGAAAAGCTGACTTATTTGCAGATTTGTGTGGTTTCACTGCCCTGCTCTCTACTTAAGACTTCTTGAAAAAACTTGCTTGTCTTTGTCAAAGCTACTGTGAGTTTTTTTTCTGGTTTTACATGTCTAACATAGTTTCTGAAAAAGGAAATTCCCTTGCAGACATATAAAGTTCAAGAAAGCTATATTACTGTTCTGACTGATCAAGAATAAAGAGCACTGAAAAATATATTTTCAATCAGAGAAGCCTATAATTAAATGTATTAGAGAAGCTGATTTTTGCCCTTACTTTAGTTCATAGAGTGGTGGTGCTACTGGCTTTTATCTAATTGTGGAAAGCATCTGTAAAATTAAATTAAATGCAATATCAGTTCTACTGTTACATACAAATTCTCCCTCTTTTGCCTTGAGTTACAGAAATATTTTGTTATACTTGGAGAACTTAGCTTTAAATAGATTTGGAATCTCTTTTTACTGGTTCTCAGATAATTATATAAAACTTTAAATGCTAATATAGGAAGCCTGACATCACAAAACTGCCCTTCTGGTCTTAAAAAGGATGCAATACGAAACAGCTTCTGTCAAATAGTCCACATATAAGCTGTATAGTAAAGCTTGCTTGCTGGCTGACCAAATGCTAATGTGAGATGATTCAAATAGAAAATTGACATTCTAACTATTGAAAAAATATCTGGGTTTCTGCAAAACAGTTGTCATAGTCTTTTTTTCTGTGGGCTTATAAATAATGCATTGCTTCAGCAACTAAAACAGATATAAAATGGGTTTAGATGATGTGGGGAAGTGTCTACACCACTAAATCTTAATATACTCTGTTCTGGCTCTCTACCTTAAAGGTGGAGAAATAATTAGAATTTTCTTCTGTAGGGCCAGTATATTACAGTGTGTTTAATTTTAAAGGTGTTAATATTTCAATAAAAGGCTAATTAAATTCTACAGCAAAGCTAAAGGTATTTTGAACTACCATTTTAAAGAGCTTGGGATAGCAGAGGTCCCCGGCCACTGACAGGCATGTCAATACTTGAACACATTATTAAAGCTTTAAATCTCACTGACTTCACCATTTTTTCAAAAGGCCTAAAAGCAGTGGAAATTCGAATATTGGGTAAACGATAATGTATAAGCTTGATTATCAATCAACACATTGCAGTTTTAGAATCAATCCATGCTCAATAGTTATAGTTGAGCTATAGATTGCTATTTCCAAACTGACTACATTTGGGATATTGCCAAATACAAAAGAAGTGTTCCTGTGGCTTTCTTGCCTTGTTTCAGTATTGCAAGGCTTCATGGTTTTACTGTAACTTAGAAATCAGGCCTTTGAAGAAACTTCATGGAGAAATACATTTAACCACTAACCACCCTAATAAAATTATACTGCTCAAGAGGTTTGCTTTTGGGGGTGGGAAGAGTAAATGTTATGAAATAAAAAGGCTTAGCCATTTCAAAGAGTGGAATTTGAGGGGGAAGTGTTAATGCTTGCTGCTGCTGCTACTCTACCATCCCCAAGCTTTTGAACAAGCTTTGACACTTGTCAAAGGAGGATCTCCTGGTATTGCGGCTTTCTTTTTGCTCTTCCAGTGGAAAGCATGGACAAGTTGCAACTTGGTAAATATCCATACATCTTGTCCATCGTTCAGCAAAATGATCTGAAAATTGTACCTGTTCTCAGCAAACTGCTCTGCCTAGTTGCAGGCAGATGTGGTCAAGTTGCAACTGAGCCTTTAACTCAGAAGGATTGTAGTCCATGATGCTGGCTGAGGTTGTCTCCTCTGCTCCGCTCCTCTCTTCCTGCAGTGTCCCCTCAGTTGTGCCATTTCAACAGCTTCTGTCACAGTGTGGTGAACCACAGAAGAACTGCTTCTGGGTAAACTGCAGGCTGATGTTTGTTGGATGCTATTGGCTGGATGGACTGGAAAGCAAAACTCAAGCAGAAAGGTGCTCCCCTCTGCAGCTCCTAGTGCTCCAGGTAACTAGACATGGAAGAAGCAACAGCTAAAATACTGTGGATGAAGCAAGTTAAGTGGGAGTTGAAAAGGGAGAGGGGAAAGAAAAGCATAAGCAGCAAGGATGTTGCTGAAAGCTTCAGAGTAAGCAAGCCATGTACACAGCAAATCAGGTGCTGAATCTCTAACAGGTTGTCTTGTTATCATTTTAGCATTATTTTAATATTTTGTCTCCATCAGACAGATTGTGTAGTGTGAAAATACTTGTTAGGTTACAGCCTCACAGCACACTGAAAGAAAACTGCCTGGGTAAGTTTCTGAAGGGGCAGAAACCATCGCTTCCTGTGCTATTCCTGCTGCTACATCTGCAAAAGCTGCAGCACCCAGATATTCCTTCAAACTATGAAAGGGAAGGGACCTTGAATTCTGTTTTCCTTTCTGCAGCGCTCAGGAATCACAGTGATACCAATATGCCACGTATCTTGTCTGCTGTGAAGCCCGAGTGACCCTCCCCACAGCTGGGACCACTCTCCACTGTACTCACACTAACTGCCATTGTAAAATATCCTTCAGAATCCCAGCTGCATCATAGTGGAGATTCTGGATATAATGTGTCTGTATACAGCAGTCATGTAATTAGAAGAGTGCAAAATTATAAAAGCAAGTAATGTTTTGTGATGGAACAGAGTGCTACAGGGAGCCTGAGCCATGTTCTTGCAAACTTGTTCTAACAAGAAAATTAAGGGTATTCTTCTCTGGCTCCATTTTGTTATTTCAAGGAGATGCAACCTTCTGCTTCTCTCCACTGTACAGTAGCTGGGTTGTTCAGGCATTCAGAATTCATCTCTCTCTGAAACAAAACTCGTAATTATGCTGACATCAGCATAAAATTTCATAATATTTGAGCCCCTGCAATAAGTCTTTAAGCAAGCTGACACATATCCAGCTAGGCATGTATACAGCCTTCCTGAAGGAGAGGAAAGGGAGTTAAAAAACCAAAAAGGTGTGGAGTGGGAAAGATATTTGCAGTTTGGACTTTCTACCCCCAAAATCACCCACTTCAGTTTCAGGCCTTACCAGTGGAATATGGCCCGTTAGGTTTTTTTTTTTCATTTCATAAGCAGCATTTGACAGGCTGTAACTACACCACTTACTCTTTGAACCAGACCAGTGTATAGCTGTCTCACTTATGGTGGCAGCTTTTATACTCAATGCAGGCCCTCCAATAGAACAGTGTATTTATGAAATTTCTGAGCGTCAACTACTAGTACCTCCATCCTTATGTGTGCATCAGCCACAGAAGTAATATTCAAGAAAAAATTCTACATGGTAGAAGCAGGAAGCATTTGTAGTACTCTGTCATGTTGTGGGTTCGCCAACTGTCATGCTTGGAAAGCTCTTCCTGCCCAAGCACTCAGTGTTGAAACCGCACACTTAAAAGCAACAACAAAAAAATAGTTAGAGGTGCAAGCTTTCCTTTTCCAGACAAAGAAGTTCCTACCTTGCTCTGGTATAGCAATAATGAATGCAGATCAATCAGCCTTTAGGGTTGCCTATAAAGTGGCAACATGTAATCTATGTCATCTGTAAGGTTTTCTCTCACTCATGGGAGGACCCAGTCTTCTCTATAGAAATCCTGAATCTGAAGCACCTGCCACTGATGGTCAGAAACTCCTATCTCTCCAGATAGGGGAAAGTGTGGAATCAAGCTCTCCTAATTCTTTTAAGTATACTAACAAAAATCTAGTTCAGCCCTGGTAAAAAAAAACCTTGTGGTTCAGTCCTTAGATATATGCCACAAAGGGGCAACAGAGGAGAAAGCAATGACATTTTTAGTTCAGTGTCCAAGCATCTCTGGACCAGTTATATCTTTTCTAGAGGATGTATAGGTGGTGTGGGGCTGGGAGAACAGCATTAAGACATTGCTAAACAAACACATATAGTCCAGCTCTGTGCTAAGCACCTCAAGTCCCTGATGGCTCAGACCCTGGCCTTCAGCAAGCATTAAGCAGAAGAAACTAACACCACAGATAAAACTTGGTATGTGTGCCAGGCTATGTAGCTGGAGACCATCCCTACTCTATTGTGTGTACTCTTCTGCTTCCTTCTCTGTCTCTCTAGATACCATGTTCTCCCTCCTCTGCCACTATGAACAGACTTGTTAAACTGCAAGTCATAGTGGAGGGCCTAGAAGATTGGCCCATTGGTATCCCCATGCGGTTTTCTAACAGCTACATAGTCACTTCTTCCACTTGTAGCTGCAGGTGTTCAGGCACCATTATGTTCCTTGTTTTCCAATAATAGTGTCATCTTGGTTTTCCTCACATGACCCCTAATGCCAACATGAAAAGAAGGAGTGATGATGCACCTTTTGGCAGCACTAATAACTAGATTTATTTACCATTTTTTTGGTACTACAATTAAGAATATATATGGTGCACAGATGCAAGAAAAATAAAAATTAACACAATAACTGAATTAGAAGCAGTGAAAGAAGCTTAAACTAGCATATTTACACATCTTGTCAACACATAAACCTTGACCCACCTTGCGGACACTGGACTGCCCCTTAAGTTTCATCCTGACCTAGGAGACACTTAAGCCAAATTTAGAATTTATCAACATAAGCAACAGGCATTTAAAAAAAAAAAAAATAAATAAAAAAAAATCCTTGAGTTCTGACTCGGGCCTGAAGCACACTGTGAATTCAGGTACTGCCTACATACCTATGTACCTCTTGCTATAAACTGCCATATCCAAGGCAATGAAAGCAACACAGAGACAGCCATTCCCTCCTTCTTTCATAAGACTCTGATACCACCAAAAAAAATGCCCATCAAATAACTAGTGGCAAGCAAAAGCTACAGACTTACTCAGATACAGTAAGACTGGTGTGAATTTAACCAGCCAAGATGAGAGAAGCGACTACTTAACATAACAGAAAGTACCAAAAGAAATGGCATCTGAACAAGGCATGACAGAAACCATTGGTAAAATCTGGGATCATTGAACAGAAAAAGTCATTAGCCAAGTGGGATGGTGCTACACCCATTTTCAGGTAATTTTAGCAAGAGGCCTTAAAAAAACAACTCCTACAATTCTGAATTTTATTTCCACCTAATTTTGGGGGTAAGTAGTCCCTGGAGGAACACTAGACATTTCTTGGAGCTGTAAAATCAGAACTGGGAGTCAGACATTCATTCTGCTTCTGATTTTGCTATAATCCGCCATAGAATTAGTTTCTTTTGGAGTGCACAATTTCAACAGCAGTCTCCCAATAGCCTTCACCACCATGTATGTACAGAAGTGTAAAAGCAAGCAAATTCCTATTTATAGCACAACTAAGAGGACTAGAAAAATATTTCACAATCTCTGAATGAAAAGCACCATATTAATATCTCAGATTATTTTTGCTAGAATGTTCACATCTTGTAATTTTTAATTCAATCCAAATAGCTTTCCAAAGCCTCATTGTAACACCTATGCATTCCTTTCTGCTTTTTTCCATCAAGTACAGAATAAAACACATTCTTGCCTTTGGTCTTCACTGATGCATCATCAACCATCCAGCCTCACTGATGCACACAGCCTCCAGTTCATGTTTGTGTCCCATACCCTGTTTGTCTGACAATGTACAAATGAAAATTCGTGCATTTTTCTGAGTGTTTTTAACAGCTTTTTGGGTTCTTGTGATTCTAAGGGGAGGTGATAAAACCAGATTCTTCTCTACATTTTCTGTTTAAAGCTAATGCATGTAGTAGTTTTCCTTTTGAAAAGCTGAGTCAAGTATGATGTATTAAGGTTTTATCATGCCTCATATTCTCTATATATTCAGTTTAACAGTTGAAAACCTCACCTATATGGTTTTAATATAGATTGGTTTAAAACAAAACACATTAACTTATAAAATACCTACTAATATGAATTCTGCTTTGTGCAAATACAAAATTCCTCATTAAACCCCAGCAAGTAAATTTACTGTTACCTTTTATTCATAAAATTGTCAGCTAAGCCAGAATTTGGACTTCAATAAAAGCTACTTTTTTTTTAATTATTATTTTTTATTAAATGAAATCTGATATAAAGAGCTCATTTTTCTGGTTAGATTTCTTATTTATTTTCTCTTCGTCCTGTTTATTCCATTCTCCAATTTTTCCTCCTTACCAGATTATTCAGGTGAAGTGTTGCCTTGTGATACATACCTAAACAGATACTTCACTAAGCCAGGTATGTCCATGCAACAGTTCATGGGTCATCAGTTTTCATGAACTCACTCTTGCAGTTAATATCCACATTATACTAGACAATGCTGTTGTTAAGTAGTACTAAATTGAAGATGTTCTGTAAAAACCATTCTATACAGCATCTGCTTAAGCAGTAACAAAATTGTTCCAACTTTTGCTACATTGTACTAAATTCTTCCAAACTAGTTCTAACCCTCACGAACATGGTAAGACACGTGAAAAGTTCTTGATTTTAAACACACATTACCAAACAGTTTGCTAAAGTAACTTGATTCCAACACATTTAATTTTGCTATATGACGATTTCTCAGATACTGTATAAAATGGCAAAGTGCCATATACCTCATACCTGTTAAGAAAACAACTACTTTTTTTTTTTTTTTTTTAAAGTTAGATGCAAGCTCATTGAAATAAAAAATATATTTACCAACATATCCATTTTACTGGCAACCCAGCAAACATTACTAGTACTGCTCATCCATTAAACATTACTGGAAAAGAAAAAAAAAGAAAAACAAAGGAAGAAGTTATTTAAATTTGGAATTGCATGTGTGTATCCAGACAGGTAGCAATGGCACTGCTATAAAACACCAAAAATAGGATTATTACAGAAAATCTCATAGTCAAACCAGTCCCATTATGAGCAGACAGTTAGTGGCTGCAAACATTCTCAGATTCAAATAATGTACATATATTACAGAAAGTAGGAGTTAGAGTCTGACATTGAAGATTACAGTAAGAGAGATTTACACGCAGCTCACTTCATGCTCCAGCTGCATATTACTATTGTATTTTTACTGTGCTTGTTGAGTACTTAGGGAGAAACATTAATGAATTTAATCCCCGTGGTCATTCCAAAGATATGTATCTTTTATACAAAAGCATCTAATTAAAAGGAACAAAGAGAAAAAACACCTTGCATAACACGCCCACTTTTATACAAATTCTGTTGACTTCAAGACAAATTCTTTGGCACAGTAATTGTCACTCTCAGCTTCTAATCCAGATGGTTATTTGGTTTAAAGGCACTTTAAGTTTTCTTATTTATCCTTCAGTACAAACTATACAATGAGCAAAGAAAAATATCAAATATCTATCAGCTACAACATCCCTCTGATCATTACCATGGTCCTCCTCTGGATCTGCTCCAACTGATCCATGTCTTTCTTGTACTGGCGACTCCAGAACTGGACACAGTACTCCAAGCGGGGTCTCATGAGAGCAGAGTAGAGGGGGAGAATTACCCCCCTCGACCTGCTGACTGTACTTCTTTTGATGCAGCCCAGGATACAGCTGGCTTTCTGGGCTGCAAGGTGTGCATCGCCAGCTCACATCCAGCTTTTCCTCCACCAGTATTCCAAATTCCTTCTCCACAGGGCTGCTTTCAATTCATTCATCCGCCAGCTGATATTGGGAATTGCCCCTAGCCAGGTGCTGGACCTTGCACTTGGCCATGTTGAACTTCATGAGGTTTGCGTAGGCCCACTCCTCAAGCCTGCCAAGGTTCCTCTAAATGGCATCCCTTCTTTCTATAGTATAAATTGCACCACTCAGCTTGATGTCATCCACAAACTTGCTGAAGGTACTCAATCCCACTGTCTATGCCATTAATGAAGATGTTAAATAGTACTAGTCCCAGAACAGACCACTGAGGATTATCACTCATTACTGGTTTGCATGTGCACACTGATTGATAGACTGCAACTCTTGGATGCAGCTATCCAGCCAATTCTTTATCCATCCAATAGCCCCTCCATCAAATCCACATCACTCCAATTTAGAGGCAAGAACTTTGTGAAGGACTGTAAAAAGGCTTTGCAGAAGTTCACGTAAATTACATCAGTTACACTTCCCTTATCCACTGATGCAGTCACTTAATTATGGAAGGCCAGCAGATTAGTCAGGCATGATTTGCCCTTGGTGAAGGTATGTTGGCAGTCTCTAATCACCTCTTCATCTTCCATATGCCTTGACATATCTTCCAGGAGGGCATGGAGGTGAGGCTGACTGATCAATAGTTCCCAGGGTCTGGATACAATACTCTTCTTTTTCCAGTCACTAGGGACTTTGTAATAACTTTTCAAATATGATGGAGGGTGGCTTAACAACTACACTTGCCAATTTCCTTAGGATCCCGGGATGTTTCTTAGACCACATGTTTCTAAGACTAGAAGTAACATCATGTATCTTCCAAATAATCTCTGATTTTGAATCTTTATATAGTTACTTGATATCCTTTACTATTTTCTTGCTGCTGCTGGCAAACACACTTTAATGGGAGTTTGATAAGGAAATTTTGACAAAACCAAAAGACAACAGTACTCTACAAGTTACTTTACAGTCTTAATATTCATTTTCATAACTATTTTGATGTAGGAGAAAAAAAAAAAAAGTAGGATCAGAGGTTGGAAAGACGCTGGAGGCATAAGGTATAATGGTTCTACAGCTGCAAGACAGCCTATAATTAAATCTTCGTGCCCTGAGGCTACATTCTTCTCCCGTGTGTAGGTGGATGAATAATCGACACCACGGTCACACTCCCCTCTAGCGCCCACTGCATATCCCTGCCTGCTTGTGTCCTCGTCTGCCAACAGCCTGAGAGACAAAGGCCTCTCCCTGGGTCTGGACAGCTCTGCTGCTAAAGCAGCTGCTCCCAGTATGATCCCACGGAATTAAAGTGGGGATTGTCAGTTTTATATAAAAGTAGGATTGATATAAAGCTGAAAGTCCTCATTTTAGATATGACAGCATTTTAGGTGGGCTAGTAACTTTAATTTGCCCCTTGTTCACATGCATAGTGTTATCTCAATGACTGAAAAATCATACATGATCAGTGTAATTTATGTGTGCATTGTAACATACATAGCCAAGGGATGCAAACTTGGTCTGTGCGTCTTTGAATTCTACATGTATTTTTACTAGGTCCTTTCCTACAGTAACCATGCCACCTGCATGAACCTCAAGTTACAATCTTAAAAGTGCTCCTCTGAATACACAATTTCTGTTTGGACATATACTACCTTAACTCAGTGTCTGAGGGGGGGGAAAAAAAATAATCATAGCTGCTGCTGAAACAACAGCCTACTGAGATATGATGCTTGGAAGATATTTTCTGATGCACCATTAATCATGGTCATCGCAGTGCACAACAACTTAATTCAGCAGATTGCACTTCTATATGTCAGAACAGTTACTCTCAACCTTAAAATGGCAACGCCAACTTGCAATTGTATTAAATTATTAGGAGTTATAATCTTAAAATAATTCTAAAAATAAATTCTATGCATGCTAATGAGAAAAAATAATCAGCATAAAAAGTATTACCTATCAGCTGTGTAACTACAGTCATTATAGCTTATTATAGGCCTGTGGCAAGGGAATACTTTGCTTCCTACAAGCATTTAGGAGTCTTCAAAACACTCTCAGGTGAGGAGTTCCTCAGCGAGGAACACCCTAATTTTTTAAGCTCTACAATCTGAGAAACACTCTTCCAGCAATTTGTAGAAAGAGGGATGACATCCTCTTTCCCCCAGTAATGTCAGTCCTTCCTTTGCTTTATGCCTATCACCTGGCATTTTGTAATTAATTCTGTGGATAGGTAAAGGTTTCAGTCTACTGCTAGTACCGCAAAATGAGCAAAGAACACTGAGCTGCTGAAAGTGCAGAAGCTGTGATGAAGCAAAAAGATTCATTATGATTTGGAATTGTCATTTAGCTCAGCTTGCAAAGAAAATAACACGTGCTTCTGGCCACTAGGTTTTTAAGGAGCTTACAGAACACATCTGAACTGAAGAACAAAAGGTACAAGAAATACTGAGATAACACAATACAAAAATACAGCAGCACAGAGGGTAGTTTCCCTGATTTAAGATTTTTAAAAAACCACCAACAAAACCAACCAAACAAAACCTCTAAACAACAAACCACACAAAACCAAAAACAAACCCAGGAGAACACAGAATTACTTCAGTTCACTCAAAATTTGGTATTAAAGTTGCTTTGCAGACGGACAGGATCTAAACATAGCTTGGGTGTCTCCCTGCCAAGAGGTATCACTCATAGCTGATAAACCCTAGGAGGATAGTTGGAAAAACAGTTGAGAAACAGCTGGAAAACTTCAATAGTGGTGAAGAGGCCAAGCATATTTAACTAGTTATTAGCTCTCTGCTTCTGCAACGTGGTAGAATGTGGGACATTCAAGCTTTATCATTACCATTTTTTTTTTAATGCTACATTTTTACTTTGTGGTAGGTAAGTTGTGGGACCTAATACAAAGGAATGAGCTGTGTAGAAAAAAAGAGACAACAAACCAAACTAAGCACAAATAGCAACACAAAACTGTAGCTTTACTTAGATCCAAGCTAAAGTCACTGTCTCCTGTTCCACCATTTATTTTTGCAAAAATCCTTATTTTGTATTCTGAAGCTGTTGCATAACAACAACATAAGGAATGGCTAGAATATTTCAGTTGAAACGTTCTTACATACTTGTGATAATCCTGCTTTTTTCAGCACTTTAAAAATTATTGCTTTAAATGTGCATTCTATAGTTAAACACAATTGATTTGGAACTGTCCTATAATTGACTTAATCTCACATGTTGGCCTAATTACTGACCTGATTCCGTAGATGAAGAGTATGTCAGATGAAACTGTAAAATGCAAACTGGATTTGTGAAGAGGGTAACTGCAGTTGAAGTTACTTCTTCATGAACATGTGCATATCAAATGACAGTTTTGCTATCACAGGCCTCCATTTTGATAAATGACTTCATCCCTTGTTTTATAAGCTTATCTGTTGGAGCAGTATTTTTTCAGTGAAATCGGTTCCCTTGTCTGGTTTTCCATGAAGCTGCATAAACATTCACTGCACCAGTAACACTAACATTTTGAGTTTCCTTATTTTTAAAAAAGCTAGTTGTACTTCCTTAAAGTATTAAAGGACAGTTTGAACACAAATACGAACACTGACTTGCACACCTAGAAAGCACTAACAAACTAAGAAACAGAGGGGAACCAAGACAAAGACGCCAATACTACCTAAGGAGGCTTAATACTAAATCTGCCTGAGGTGTTAAACTGAGCTACCCTGGATCAATTTGTAAGTCATAAAATCGAAGTAACGTGGGCCAGACTTTCCTTTAGCTTTGATGACTGTGCTTGTTCAGGCCGCTTTCAGCCAACCCGAAAGAAACGGCCCCAAAGAGCAGCATCGAGAGCAGCAGCGAGAGCAGCAGCGAGAGCAGCAGCGAGAGCAGGCCCCGCCTGCGGCCCGGCCCCGCGGCCCAGGCCCGACGCCGGCGGTGCAGCTCCGGCCGCCCCCCGGCACAGGGGATTCCTCACAGGAAAAACAGCAGTTTGGGGATTTTAAACCTCCAGGTGGGGTTTTCCCCAGCTCCTGCCCCAGCACCCACCGAACCGCGAGCCCTCAGCGGTGGCTCAGCCCTCCCCAGCCACGGGACAGGCCCTCAAGCA
>NW_009952366.1:4306374-4332677 GCF_000747805.2 Chaetura pelagica | reverse complement strand
CGCAGCTTGGCAGCGCCTGCACCCCCCTCCGTCCTGGGGGCGCGGGGGAGACAGCGGCGCTTTCAAGCAGCTCCTCTCTGCTAGGGGCTGCTTTTCATCGCCCACGATGAGGATCCGTCTGGCCAGAAGATGGACCTGGGTCCGCAAAAGCTGCGTGTTTCTCGGTTTCTTGATGATCGCTTACTTTGTGGTCGAGCTGTCGGTTTCTTCATTCGGTGCCTCCCTCGCCGGGGAGAGCATCACCAAAGGGAAATGGGAGAGGCGCTTTTCTGACAGAGCAGAAGAAGCTGTGGATTTGGCTCGTCCAGTTTATGACAAACCCCCGCCTGACTCTTATGCCCCAGGAGAATGGGGTAAGCCCTCTCGCCTGCAGCTGAGTCCTGAGGAGAAGAAACAGGAAGAGGAGCTGATTGAGAAGTATGCAATTAATATTTATTTGAGTGATAAAATCTCTCTCCACCGGCACATTGAAGATAATCGAATGAGTGGCTGTAAAACTAAATCTTATGATTACAGAAGACTGCCCACAACATCTGTTGTAATTGCTTTCTACAATGAAGCTTGGTCAACCTTGCTGCGGACCATACATAGTGTTCTTGAAACGTCACCTTCAGTGCTTCTAAAAGAAATTATACTGGTGGATGACTTGAGTGATAAATTGTATTTGAAAGCTGAACTGGAAAAATACATAAGCAGCCTGAAAAGAGTTCGTTTGATAAGAACCAACAAAAGAGAAGGATTGGTTCGTGCCCGCTTAATTGGTGCTACTTTTGCTACTGGTGAGGTCCTCACATTTCTGGACTGTCACTGTGAATGTGTCTCTGGTTGGCTGGAACCACTCCTCGAGAGGATTGCTGAGAATGAGACTGTTATTGTCTGTCCTGTCATTGACACCATTGACTGGAAAACTTTTGAATACTACATGCAAACAGCAGAGCCCATGATTGGGGGGTTTGACTGGCGGCTGACATTCCAGTGGCATTCGGTGCCTAAACACGAACGTCTCCGGCGCAAGGCTGAAACCGATCCAATCAGATCCCCAACCATGGCTGGTGGCTTGTTTGCTGTCAGCAAGAAGTATTTTGAGTACTTGGGTACCTACGATACAGGAATGGATGTCTGGGGAGGGGAGAACTTAGAATTATCATTTAGGGTTTGGCAATGTGGAGGCATGTTGGAAATTCATCCATGCTCCCATGTAGGCCATGTGTTTCCAAAGCGTGCACCCTATGCTAGACCCAATTTCCTTCAGAATACGGCACGTGCTGCTGAGGTGTGGATGGATGAGTTCAAAGAGCACTTTTACAACAGAAATCCTTCAGCAAGAAAAGAAAACTATGGAGATATTTCTGAAAGAAAGACACTGAGAGAACGTTTGAAATGCAAGAGTTTTGACTGGTATTTAAAAAATGTATTTGCTGAGTTGCATGTACCAGAAGATCGCCCTGGCTGGCACGGTGCTATTCGCAGTGCAGGAATAACTTCAGAATGCCTCGACTATGTCTTACCAGAACATAATCCAACTGGGGCTCACCTTTCTCTCTTTGGATGTCATGGACAAGGAGGCAATCAATTTTTTGAATATACATCAAATAAGGAGATTAGGTTTAACTCTGTAACTGAGCTGTGTGCTGAAGTCCCAGAGCATGAAGATTACATAGGTATGAGGAGCTGCCCAAAAGATGGGTCTCCTATCCCAGAAATTATTATATGGTATTTCAAAGATGATGGGACAATTTATCATCCTCATTCAGGAAAGTGCCTTACTGCTTATCATACAACTGAGGGGCGTGCTGATGTGGAAATGAGAACTTGTAATGATGGAGATAAAAATCAGATTTGGAACTTTGAGAAATAATAACTGCTGGTAGTACGAATCAAATGGACTGTGATCTCCAAGGTTTTTACAGAGATATAGCAACATTTGATTTTTATAGCTTGGAAAGTCTTCAGATGTGTCTGTAGTGGTGTAGAAACAATATCTGCTGTGGTGAACTGTAAGGAAAGCAAAAGCAACTACTGGGGTTTAGTTTCTAAAATATTGAATGCAGGTTTGACACCTTTTATTTTTGTAAAATTTTGATCCATTATTTTCTTACCTTGGCCTGTCATATGATAAAAAAAAGGCTTTTGAGTAGACTGAGAAAGGATTTTGGTGTTGTGGTTTTGTTTTGGTTTTTTTGGTTTGGTTTTTTTTACATTATACACATTAAACCTGTGAGATAATAATACATGAAAGTAAATTCTTGCTTTGAGCAGAATGATTGCAGTTCTTGCAGTGGAATAACTGACCTATGTTGCAGATACATTGTAACATATGTATCTAAGTAATGCTACAGTAGCATGTGATTGAATCTAGGTTTATGTTTGTGTTAAGTGGAATCTTGAGCCTTGGACTATTCTGCAGTTTTCTGGGAATTCATGTGCTCTTAAGGGTTTCATGCTGACAACTTGCTATATTTCATTGAAGAAAAGTTAGGGTTTTTTTTAGTAGATGGAGTTTGACAATGTTTTGCAGTCTTGTGCCTATTCTGGAAAACTTACCTCATGAAGGTGAATCAGAAGCTTTCATGTGTTTAGAAGAGGGTGGTAGCAGTGGAACCAAGGTTGTATGGATGGTACCACAAATGGGAAGAGACAAGGATTGCTACAAGTAAGAATTCTGTTTAAAAGTAATGGAAAAGGAAAAAAAGCACAGAATTACATTAGCTACTGCCATTTCTTAGCTGTATATTTAATATTTATGTTGCCTCTGTGTAAGTTTTCCCATGTTAAGCCTGGCATCCTAGGGACACAGCTTATGTGACTATACCATGTATCTTTTTTATTTATTTTTTCTCATGGTCTGTCAGTGGGGAAAAGGAGGCGGACACATAAGAAAACTTGGGCTGTTTTTGTTTGTGTCATGTATTTTGGCAACAGCTGGCATTCATCGGCCCTAGGCAGAGTGCACCACATGCTGCCACTTTCTAGTCACAGTAGTAGCATGGGAGACCTTGGATAAGGTTGGGAAGCTGAAGTTCTTGAAGCAAAGGGAATTGTAAAGGCAAAGGGCAGCTTGGAGGAAGCC
Source organism: Chaetura pelagica (assembly GCF_000747805.2). Classification (NCBI taxonomy): domain Eukaryota; kingdom Metazoa; phylum Chordata; class Aves; order Apodiformes; family Apodidae; genus Chaetura; species Chaetura pelagica. The sequence goes on along the minus strand of NW_009952366.1, from coordinate 4,329,607 downwards.
AAGATTTGTTGATTAGGTGGTTCACAGAACTGATTTTTTAGAATGTTTTCTGTATTCTGTTATATTGATTTTTTAAGAACATTGATTCCTGAATTGTGTCACTAATCTGTTTTGAGTGTGATTATAGACAGTAGATGTGATATATTGTGTACTGGAAAAAAAACACCTTCTGTTAGTATGTGTGTTTTTAGATTTTTATAATTTATGTTGAACACTTATCTTAATGTTTCGGGCATTCCAGCTTTTTTGATTACTTTCACTGAATTGATAAATGTTCTTCAGTAACCACAGTGTAGGTCTGGTAGGTAGGAACTTGAACTAGTGAGAAGTAACAATCATGGATACTCAAGGAATGGAGTAGATGTGCATTTGCTGCAGGTATTAGTAAGTAAGAGGGTTAAAAGGGAGCAAGTGAGACCTGAAAAAAAGTGAAGATTTGCCAAAAATAAAGCAAGGGTAAACTAAGACTTATTATTGAGTTTTAGTGGGTTTAGAGGTTTGTGTGGAAGCGGGGTAAGATACAAGGGGAACAGAAGAAAACAATTTGGAGCTGGGGATGTAGCACTGAATCATGCTAAAAATACTTGCCACTGTGTGGCATGGGTTGTTTTAAGTCTGTAACTTATTTTTCAGAGGTTACTTGCAATTTTATCATTTATTTTTCCCCCCTCAAGTTGTTTGTTCTTTTTTTGTCTTTTTTTTTTTTTTTCTTTTTGTAAAAGGGAACTTCTTTACTGCATAAGGGAGACATTCCTGAAAAATTCCATTCTGCATTGCAGCAAGGAATTATTTCATGGACCTACAAGTTATGAACCATTTATCAAATTTTAAAAGGCAACCAGTCATTATGTACTAGGGCAATAAATTATACAAAGTATGTGCGTTTGTGAAAAGCTTGCTGTGTACTGTTACATTCAATAGAAATTACAGGATAAAGGCCTGGGTTCTCCTACATAGCAGAGCATAAGTTGTATGTGCAATGCGTGTTTCCTCAGATCAAAGTAATTAAATGATGTGAATACAGACTATGCAACTTTTATACAATTAACTTTTTTAGGACATGGCAAAAAACTGCATTTCATATAAAGAACTGCCTTCCTGTTAAAACTGACATTAAAAGTGTTCCTTATAAATTTAAGCAATAAGTCTAAATGGATCTGCCTATTATAGTTTGAAAGGCTATTCTTTCTGTATGTATCGGAAAATACATAACTCCTTCTCCCTGCCACCTCTCATTCTATTTTTGTGGTTATTTAAAAAGTAAAAGGAAAAAACAAGAAAGCAAGGAAAAAACAAAGCAAACAAAACAACAACAAACCTGGCCCTAGATATAAATTAAGTGTCATTTATTCCCAATTGGAATAAAAATGTTGAGGGTGGGAGAGGGACTACAGAAGGAGAGAGAAAGAAGAAAAAAAAACCTTGCCTTGTTAAGTTCTGATAGTTTTGAACTGAATTGCAGCAATTCCACAGAAATACTCCAATCCAGGTTTGTTGGGTTTTTTTCAGATTGTACATATTTCTGGAAAATCTGAAACTCTGAAAGATTATCTATGCTGTTTGAAAACTTGGGGAATACTTGTATGTATTTTGAACTACTGATTTAAGTGACTTAAAAAATTGAATGTAAACTTAACACTGAGTAAATGTGGGAGGGTTTTGGGGTTTCTTTTGAGAAAATAAAATCCAGAATGATAATTAAATGTTTGCTAGTGTGCTAACTCTCTTCAGTTCTTTTCCAATTGTCTAAGTACATACAGTATACAATAAAATTCCAGATTTCTTCTGTTGACTGAGGTTCAATTACCAATTGTTTTCCTCCAAGTGGAAAATCTTGTGAATCACTGTTAAATGCGTTTGTATAGTGACATTGCACCTTATCACAGTGAGATTTGCAAGGTTCCTGTAAAGTGTATGAGTTTTGTGGTGGTGGTTGAATACTCACACATCACATGCACAGCCCTGTACTCCGCCTGACCTGTAACTTTTGCACTGTGTTAATTGTATTTGAGATGCTTCAGTATTTGGGGGGGGTAAGAAAGGATGAAAAAGGGGTACATCTAGCTGTTAAGGTCTGTCTGAGTCTTTTCTGATCTTTTGCACATCTTGTAGTCCCTACGGTGGTATTCTGTAAAATGGGACTGTGACAGTAACTTGGTCCTGCAGCAATTTGTGTCTTCTTATATACATGTGTTTATATGAAAATGCATACTGTCAATATTCACAACTTGTAAATTGAGCTTGGTTTCATTGCAAAAAAAAAATTCCATTACATATCTGAAGCCCAGATATCTGTTCAGAGAATTGCAGCAAAGTGTTGTGTAAACCTGGCCTTAGCATAAGGCCAAGTCTTTATTGTCTGGTGTTCAATTCTGCTCTGACTCATCACCAGAAAAGCAAATTACCTAGAGATAAGTTAGCTATCCTTGGGTGTGTACAGAAAGGACTGATGTTTAAAAAAAACCACAAGTCACTGAGGTTATAAACTGGACTAAGTTGCATATTGGAGTCAGCTAAATGTGAATTTTCATCTTTCTTCTTTCTAGTTATAGTTTGCAGTTGGTCAAATGTTTTAATTCCTACTGCAAGGAAACATTTTGTCTTTCACCTCTAAACATGGTTCTGGTTATATCATGTTTTCTCTAAGAGACATGTGCAACAGATTTATTTGTGGTATGAGCCATCCTAAAAAAATTCTTCTAGATCTTCTGGATTTCTTTTGTTTCAGTTCCAGTATTTTACATTAGCCCTGGTATCTGTTGTGGACCATTTATTGGCGGTCAGGTAACTGAAAATCAGACTGTAGGGTGTGACATACTTAGCAAGTGCTGACAGAATGCATCAGCTGGGTCTGATCTGCATTGCCTAGGACCCCATGTGTAATCTGTCCTGGAAAGTTCTTGCTCCTCTCCTTTTGAACACTTAAATGCATGGACAAGATGAACTTGAGAGGAGAAAAATGCATAAAGGATTAAGAACCAATCCTTAAGATACTGTGCTTGAGTAAATTGGTGAACCATTGTTATAAAGCAGGCAAAATACCTTAAAATGGAATAAAAAGAGAAATAGAGAAGTTTATTTGATAATAGTAATAGTACAATTTTTTATGCATAAAACTTTTTTAATATTAGCATTGATAATGGAAATTCTTGCTGGCAACATTGTTACCCTATACATTCTTGCATTTAGTGCCTGTGGTTAGCTGAGATACAGTATGTGCTGTTGCAGCACAATGCTCAGGCATTGGCCATAGGCACCAACATTTATTTCAGCCTGCTTGAATAGGGAATAGCTTGGCTTGGCCAGGCTGAGGCTCATTAATGGTAAAGGGACCTGGTTTCCTTGGTAGATAGGGGCCAAAATTCAATATAGATTCAGAGTTTTGGCTTAGAATTTCTTTGTCTGGATTTACTCCTCTCCCTTGCTGCTCAGATACAAAGAAACACTAGCCTGTGTGCCTTAGGAAAATAGTTCAGCAATGGTTCTGTCAGTTACTCATCCTTTCCTGTGCAGGTCCTGAACTTCTTCCCTCCGTCACCCCTGGGATGGTGTCAGATGGGCTGGAACTGCAGCATCAGAGATAATAACAGACTGAATGTCATGGTAATGAGCAGGTGGCTTCAAGAGAGGAAACCTACCTAAAGATGGGGAGAGGATGCTGTGTGAGCATAGGCAACAGGGAGTCCAGAGGGACAACAAGGAATATACTTGTGGATCTCCCAGGGACAGAAGAACTTCAATTCACTGCTTGTGTCTCATTAACCTTGACATAACCCATCAGTGAGAGAGCAAGCTATGATAAACTGGCCATTGAATTCATTGTACTGTCATATTTTAAAATATTTCCTTCAGTTTTTAGAACTGAAAACAAAGAGAGCTGGTATTGCATGGCCTTCATGCAGTTCATAATGTTCTATAGGTACTTGGTAGTTTGTGCATTATTTGTTTTAGAAAAAGTCTGCTGTAAAATAGAGTTCTGAGAAGTTGGAGGGAGGAAAATATTCTGTACTTCTGTGTCAAATTTCGGCCTATTGATATGGGCATAGGGATAGTCTGGTCACACATCTTTTACCAGAAGCTAGTCATGTAGAGCTAAAAATAATATCTCTATTCTGAATCCCTAAAGAGAGTTCAATATGCAATACTTCGTTTGAGGCTTGCCTTGACACATGTAATAATAAACAAGCTTTGTTTGTGCTATGTTGATGCCTGAAAGACATTGGGAAGAGGAGAGCTATCCTTTTCATGTCCTTCTAAAATTCTAGGAGGTCCTTGTTCTTCCTGTCCCTCCCTTTCTGTACTAGGGATAGAAATTTTATAACTGAAAGGGTGGGAATGTGAATTCCTTGCTTTTATTTATGTCCTGCATGCTAGCACTTGGCAGAGATAAAGGCAATAAAAGTGTAGGAATATCAATCTTGTCAGTTTAATTCAACTGCTAATTGCTTTTGTTGCTTATAGTTTCCTGAAAGTAATCAAGCTCTGCTAAAATCTATGTCTGCCTTCTCAAATGCAGGTAGTATGGTCTACCTGTAAAGTGACTGCAAAACAAAACAAAAAAAAGGTCTTTCTATTGTCAGACGAACAGCTTCACAGTGTGTTTTGAACTAGACAAGTATTAGTATTAAAAAATTGGTACTTAAAATAGAATGGAATTATAAAATGTGGATGTTTACTTTAGAGTGGACTTCTGCAGTGTTAGAAATTATACCTTGAGTTTAAGTTGGCTTGTCTTTTCAGAGTTAAAACACTTGATACTTCTAACAAATTCCATCTCAGAGATCAAAGTGAGATCACTGAAAATTTTGTCTCTTGTTCTTAGTATTTGGTAACACCAGATCTGGATTCATACATAATGATTCATGAATGATTTTCAGCTTGGATTTTTTTGTTCTATATCTTTAAAGTACTTGTAAGCCAGTTTGCTTAATAAGCTGTAGAGCTACCTGTTAAGAATTTTCCTTTACTCCTCCCAGTCTTCTGATGTTCTTCCAAAAGGTGTTGGCATTGCTGGCTGCCAGGCCTCTGCTGAGGCCAAAACCGAGTTACTGCTCCCATCCCCCTAATACCCAGTAAGCTCACTGGTGAATCGAAATTCATAGTCATTAGCTCTGATTTTCTAATAGTGGTGAGTGGGCTCTTAGTATCTTTTATTTCTTGCCAGCTACCTCCTCTTTGGATAGGTTTCTTATGGTGTGGAAGCTGAAGACACCACGCAGAGCTTACAGATTTGTAGGCCACACAGAAGCGGTTACCAGTGTACAATTCTCACCATATGGGCAGCTAGTTGCTTCAGCTTCTCAAGATCGTACTGTCAGACTATGGATTCCTTGCATGTGAGTATAACTGGGCCATGCTGGCTATGTCTGTCATTAATGTGCAGTGAGAATATTGGGGTCTTTACCCAAGACAAGTTTCTCTTCCCTTCCCACATCTCTCAGCTTTGACAGAAACAGATCAGGGAGCACAAGCAACACAGTTCTTTACTGTGCTACTTTGTTCTTTACTGAATTTTCTGTAGTTTTGAAAGAAAATGTAGTAATTCAGAGATCAGAATTTCATGTGTGTAGTATGATAGTTGGTAGTATTTCTCTGGCTTAAAGGATATATTTTTTAATAAGAAATGGATAGCTGCACTTCATTTTGGAGAGACAAGTGACTGAAGAAACTGAAAATAGCATTTTTTGAAAAAAAATTAATTAATTGACTTGCCTTTTTAAACTGTTATCAAATAGTGATTATGAGCTATTAAGAATGACCTTAGAAAAGATGGTATAACCCTAAGTGTTTTATAGATTACTGCATCAAAAATATTATATTCTCTTTCAAATACAGTATGGAGGCTAATGCTGCTGGTTAATTGCAGTGTTCTCTAAAATAGGTCATATTAAATACAGTTACTTTCAAGTCTGTTATTCTAATAATTAATATTCAAATAAGGCAAAAAATATTTGCAACACCAAGATTTAGCCTGTATACACTGCTTTTTCATTTGACTAAGTTTCCATATATGTTCATTTTTTAGTTTTATGGGATTTTAAACTCCTTCAGCTCAATATGACTGTGTTTTCTGTCTTGGTTGTTTGGTTTTGCTTTTTTTTCTTTTCCCCTAGTCATGGAGAATCATCGGTACTGAAAGGTCATACAGCATCTGTTCGTAGCGTGAGCTTCTCACATGATGGCCACTTTCTAGTTTCAGCATCCAATGATAAATCAATGAAAATATGGAGTGTTCGGCATCAGCGTCTTTTTTTTTCCCTATTCCAACACACTCATTGGGTTCGCTGTGCCAAGTAAGTGTTGTTTTTATTCTCTTTGTATGGAAGCAGAACTCCAAGCAAAGTGTTTTTATTTCTCAGGGTAGAAGTAAGAGAAGAAAAATCTGTGAGTGATAAGTTATGTTCTACCACTAATAATGAACCTTTAAGTAATCAGTCTTAAGCACACACACCCATTTTATATATAGCTTCCAGTTGAAGTCTGAAATCTTGCTCTGTTTTAATATGTGTACATACTAAATATGTTGCTGGGTGTTCATTTTTCTACTTGAAAGGACAAATAGGGTCTTCTGTATTATTTTCAGCCCATATCCTGTGTTTCTTCAGTCTTGTATGTTTTTGTTCTATATTAACTTATATTGCAGCATATACGTGTTTCTAGATTTATTATGCATGGTAGAGGTTATCTCAACTATTCTTGAAACAGTAGTGGCAGAAAAGAGTGATCATGACTCAAAATGAGCTAAGCTTATGTAATTGGAAAAGGTAAAAGAAATGGCCTTTGTACTGCAAGTTAAGATTTGCACTCTATTTAAAGGCACGGCAGCTTTTCAAAGACAAAAAAAGATTGTTCTTTGTGGAGGGTTTTTTGTTTCCTCCCTATTAATGGAAAAATCTGCAGATAAAAGAGGTCTGATTTAAACCTCTTGAGAAAGTAATTTAATACTGGTGAAGTGCAAAGCACTATGAAGTTCTGAAGTATCTGATGGTTCAGAAAAAAAAAAAGCTCTAGGAAATTGTATGTGGATGCTCTTGAGCAGTGTTCTAATATCCTAATGAATTTTTTCAATATGAGAAATAATTAATGGTGAAATTAGAGATATATCAAATTTCCTGTTTAGAAACCTAGACTAGTAGACTAGGAATAATCGTGAATGTTTTGCTGACAGTTTGTCAGTCTAGAGAGAACACACAGGAGAATATATATGTAGGTTAAAATTGAATGCAAGGTTTCTTCTGTGTCCTCTTTGTCTTTTTGCCTATAGTTTTCTATAGTAATCTCTTTGGCATATGAAGTGACAACCTTAGGCTACTGTTATCCTCCTACCCCATCCTGGCTCTTTCTTGCTCATGGCACTGCTTAATTGTGAAATGGAGGCAGGAGGGGAAGAAGCTTTTCTTTGCAGTTTTATTACTCCATAAGAAATATGAGAAATTAAAGTGTTATTTGAATAATGCACATTTTAATTCCTAACAGGCTGTTTTGGTTCTGGAGTTCTGCTATTTATGTCTCTAATGCTAATTTAGGTGTTATCAGTTGTTCAGTAATGTATACACTTGCATATTCCAGATTTTCACCTGATGGAAGACTAATAGCATCTTGCAGTGAGGATAAATCCGTTAAGATATGGGATACCAGAAATAAAACTTGTATTGAAAGTTTCCTAGATTCTGCAGGGTAAGTTACTAAAAAAAAAAAAAAAAAAAAAAAGCGCTTTCATGGTTTTCCTCTGTTTTGATAATGCAATTTGATACTGGACACTTCAACAGGAAAAGCTGAAAATTCTCTACTTATTTATGAAAAAAGTATTCTGCTAGCTTCAGTTACCTGCCCTATATAGGTTTAGAAAATACTTGCTTTTACTTATCTGCAGTTTTCTTAAATTTCTTGGAACCAGAGTTTTCATTAACAAATGCAGTTGAATATTAATTTTGTATATGTGCTTTGCGAATTTCACGCTGTCATCTCTACTTTTTTCCAAGCTAAAAGGTTGTTAGATGATGTTAGATGTTATCTAGATGTTCTGTTCTTAGACAAAATTATTTTACTTGCTGCTTACAAACTCTTTGCAGCATTTTCTTCTAGGAACTTGGTATTCTAACACATTCTCTGAAGATTTGAGTAAGGACAATTATGCTGTCTTTTTAAAAAAAGCCAGATTATACAGTCTTATTTATCATGCACATCTGGTTTTCCTATGCTTATTTCAGTTACTTGAAATGCTTTATTTGAGTTTCCATACATATGGATTCCAAATAAATTTGTGGTAATATATAGATACGTATATATATACACACACACATTTATCTACATAAATATACACACACCCCCAAATATTTCTATGCAAACATATGATCCATCTGTTTTCAATAATTATATTTAGATTTGCAAATTTTGTGGATTTCAACCCAAGTGGTACGTGTGTAGCTTCTGCAGGTTCCAATCATACAGTGAAACTGTGGGATATTCGAATGAACAAACTACTGCAGCACTACAAAGGTAAAAAGCAGCCATCATGGTTTGTTTTATATATATATAGAATTTATTTTATTTTTTTTTTTACAGTGGAACTCTTTGCAATTAATTGTGATCTATATAGATTACATTATTTCATTCCTTACTGGGAGAAGTGGACAAATAGGTCATAGAGTCATAGAATACCAGGTTGGAAGGGGTCTCAGGGATCAAGTGGTCCAACCTTTCTTGGCAAAAGCATGGTCTAGATAAGATGGCCTAGTACCCTGTCCAGCTGAATCTTACAAGTGTCTAATGTTGGAGAATACACCACTTCCTGAGGGGATTATTCCAATAATTGTTTGGATTGTTCTCCGTTTGATAAACTTTTCTCTTGTGTCCAATTGGAATCTCCCCAGGGGTAACTTGTAATTAATTACTCATCTTTTCCATGTGACCCCTTGTAAAACTGAGTGTCCATCTTCTTTGTAGCCACCCTTTGAAGTACTGGTATTGGCACTTTATAAGGAATCTTTTTTAGTCTAATAGCCTTAAAAATCCAGTCTGTAAACTGATTATTCTTTTGCAATACTTCTAGTTTTTAGAACAGAGCTAAGCAAATGCTCTGGAGAGTCGGCTATGCTGTAGCACTATGGGGTTTTTAGCTTAAATTAAGTATGTTGTTCTTTGGGAAATAGAAAAGAGGGAAGAAATGAAGTGTACATTTCCTGTTAGTAGATATCTACAGTCTTTGAATATTGTCTTCTGTAAATTAGTTCACAGAGCAGGGGTTAATTGTGTATCATTCCATCCTTCTGGTAACTATCTCATCACTGCGTCTACTGATGGTACCCTTAAGATTTTGGACCTCTTAGAAGGAAGACTTATTTACACTCTTCATGGACACAAGGTATACACAATAATCCTATTTAAATGGAGATCCTAATAGATTAGTCAGTATCGTTTCAAAGGGAAAGTAACATTTATGCCGTTGTGCCTTGTGTCTTGAAACTTGCAGATAAACTTCAGTGGAGAGCAAAATGTTGTATTAACACACCTTGTCACAAATGCATTGATTTTACCTACAACCATGCAGTTAATCTGTTGATATTTTGTGTGCTTAATGTTAAGTAATAGACCATGTTCTGAATTAATAATTCCCTCTCTTTGTTGTCAAAATCAATTATTTGGCACATTAGTCTGTCTATTGAAAAACAGTGCTTTCTAAGGAGGCAGAAGTTTATGGAAGATAATTTTTTGAAGAATGGCAGACTCTTGATGCAAAACAAACTCCACTTGCAATAATAAATCACTCAAACTCATTGTCTTGAGTAACTTTGTATATATTTGATATTTTTTTATTGCAGAGTTAAGGCACACAATCCAAGGAAAATGATGCTATTTTCCTACTATTGATTGTAGTAATTATAGTGAAGTATCTTACAAAGACTGCAAACCAACTTGATGGAAGAGTTACTATTGCACAAAATTTTACTATAGTTGTTTCTTATTAAAATAAAAAAATCATTGATATAGTAATAGCATAATTTTACTGTATGCTAATTTCTTTTTCTTTTAGGGGCCTGTGCTTTCCGTGGCTTTTTCAAAAGGTGGTGAAAAATTTGCCTCAGGTGGAGCAGATGCTCAGGTTTGTTGGGATTGTCTCTTTAAATTCCATTTTTAAAATAATTTTTACAGACAATGGGAGTTAAACACAGTGTGCCACAGTAAGGTGATAATTACAGTATGCTGACATCCATTCTGTCTAGTAGTTTGTTATAGACTTGCTTTAGCCTAGAGCTAAATTTGAGGAGAAAAATGATAAATACATAATTTATAAACTTGATCTTAACTACTTTCAATTGGATGTTATGAGAAGACCACAATATTATCCACTTCTGTTTTACTTATTAAAATAAAGAAATGATTTTTTTAAATTGAAATATTTGAATTGTTGCAATTCAGTGTGAACAAGGTAATTGTGTTGCAACTAGCATTAATGCCTAGATGCTCCATTCAGTTTTCATTTATTTTAAAGTCACTACTCTGTGATCATAAGAATTAAGAACTACTACTAGCACACTGGGAATTGGGAAAAAAAAAATCTTGTGTTTGCTTTGCTAATTTATATTGATGAAACAGCAAAGTACTGGATTTCATACAGGCAAGAGATGCTTAAGCACTTGAAGTTAAATTTAACAGCAAATCATACAATTAGTCTTCACGAACCATGACAAATCTCAGTTACAAAAATACTGCCAAGCTTCGGAACATCTGTCTATTACGTCTTTTAAAAAAAGAAAGAACATTTGTAGTCCAAGGCTTAGAATTTCACAGTCTGGAATGTTACTTAATATTATTTATCTTTCGTATTGTTTCCTGTTATAAAAAGCTAAAAGCTCAATTTTGACACAAAGCCATGCTGTAGAAATTAGGCTCTTTTGAATTTACCATAGCTCATGTTTATGTTCTGTTTCATGGAGCTTGAAATATGTTTCAGCTAGTAACTGAGACGGTTTTGGAAAATAAGAAATATTTTTCAATTTCAAACTTCAGTGTCAAGTGGAAAAACACAGTCTGTTTCTGGTTTTTACTTGATGCATCAGAAAGCACAGTTTCTAGAATGACTTGAAGGCACTCAGAGAAAGCAACTAAAATTGCTTTCTATCACAAGGTGTTAGTAAGAAGCAGTGCCTAGACATGCAGTTATTGGAAAAGTAAAAGTGTTAGCAAACTTCCAATATTAATTTTATAAGCTAAAAATAGCCACCAAGAATGAGGGAAAGATTCCTTGAATAACCAGTCTAATATTTTGTTTTTCCTACTAAAGGTATTTTTATGTGAATTTTCCAGTTCCAAACTGAAACTTTGATTCCCAGGTCGTCTTGAATTGTTGACTATAATTTTCATCAGTGCTTTCTTTTGAGTTTTATGACAATTGGTATATTACACTTAACTTAGGAGGAAGTGAAGTGCCCATTTCAAACTAGATGACATGACAGAAGGTTAATCTGAGAATCTATGATGATAGAAAGGACCTACAGTATTAAGGCTAGCTCAAGCTCCCAAATAAATGCCACCATAACGTAGGAATGCCTGTCTTATTGCAAGTTTCTTTTGAATTTGGCATCCCTAGAATGACATGCAGTCATGTCATTGCCTTTCTCCTGCTCTGAGTTCATGCTGTAGAGCTGGTGACATATGGGATCACGGAGTGAGTAGGTATTGTAGTGCAAAATCTATAAAATTACTCATGTTTATCAGCAGTTTGATATAGTGTTTTCATGCTAAAAGCATGAGAGACAAGATCCAGTTTCATCAGGAAGTGCTTTTTTATGTCAATGCTGAGTTCAAAATAAGGAGTCACAGTAGGTCTATTAGTGAATCCTGGTTTTATTTACCTTACATAAAGGCCTGCTTTTATCTGTTGAAGTTTTTCCCTTCTACTTTTGAACGTTCTGGTGGCAGAGAGCTAATTAGTTCGCTGCAGCTTTCACTTTTGTGATGTAGGTTTTAAAAGTTGTAGTGCTAACCTTTATGTGGTAATGCCTATGTTTATATAGTTGCCTATAGTAAACATAAGAACTTGATTCCTCAGTATCCATTTTTTGTTGGTGTATACAGATGTACTCAACAAACATCTGTTTTTTGCTGACCTGTCCACAGCACCCTTTCATGTCTTCCAGAACAATTGTAGGACCTCTTCTCAGCTCAGTGTGACAGAATTAAGTTGGTTTACTGTAAATGTAGGATGTATTAATTTGAAATGTTCTACTGGCAGATCAGCAATGTCAAGCTGATGAGCAGAGGCTAGCCATAAAAGTATTATCTTTTATCCTTTTTACATTATCCAAAAGATACTGTCTGTCCACAGCATGGGTTGGTGGCAGTTGATTCATTGTAAGTTTACCACAGATTACTTGCTCTATACACACAGTATTTCAAGACTCTTACCTTTTCAAACAACAGATAAAATCTGTTTTTGCTCCATCAAAGAAGGAAAACCGGTATCTCTGCTTCTAGTTTCAAGTTTCTTTCTGGTTGATGCAGAGCCAGCTGAAAGCACATTAAATATTTGAAACAAGCACCGCGTACTTTGTTTCCTCCTCTTTGCTTCTTTCCTCAATGAAAAAAACCTGAACATGTAGAGTTCCAAAGTTCATGTTCCTCTTTCTTTTAAGTGAAAGGGCAAAGTTATAACTATTCCTTTGGAAGGTAGTAGCCTGTGCTGTTAATTCAGTTCTTACTATATAGAAGAGACAGTTCATTGTGTCTAGTGACTGCCTTGACATAAAGGCAATTATTTCCTAATGGAATTGGTATTTTTCTGGGGTTGCACATAGTTGCTTTTTCACTTTTTGCATTGCAGTTGGGATACTGAAGGCATATATGTATGTTTCCATGCTGGTTTTACTCATTTTTTTTATCTGGGATGTTGGAAGCTGCAGTGGCATGGCCTTCTACTTCAGAGCCAAAGGGAACATCTGGATCTTGATCAGCTCAAATGCTCACCACTGATTAAAGGTCTTACTTCTGTTGCCTCCTGCCTATACCCTTGTTTACACTCAGTGCTGAGCCAGTTGAAATTGTTAAACTGGCAGGAAACTAACCTGAAAAATGGAGGAAAGTCATATAAAAATGTTAACTTCATGCTGGATTGGGTGATGGAAGAAGTGGAATGACACAGTTGAGAAGAAGAGGGAGGGAAAGCAGGACCACCCTCTTACAGCACAGTGAATCAACTAACACCTGTCATTCTCTTATCCCCTGCAAGACTTCATAGGGGACAAGAATTTAATATCCCTTTGATTTAGGAGAAAAACAACTTGGTACAGTCCAGTGGGACAGAAGTGTTTTTTTGCTTTATGATTAGGATTGAGACAGTTTTTAGATATATATACACTCTTTAAAAATAGATTGAAGCACATCTGTTAGCCTGGAAGTACAAAATGTTCTGGGGAAGAGCCTGTGTTGTAGAAGGAACCAGACTGGTAACAGCAAGCTCATTCTGATGTTGTGTTCTATTAGTATTAACAGACTTCACTGAATAGTTTTGTAGTGGTCACTGAATAGCTCTAAGTAGTTACTAATATGATGGCTTCTTACAGGTATTGCTATGGAAAACCAACTTTGATTCATTTGATTATAAAGAAGTTATTAAACACCATATTAGAAGAACGCATATTGATGATCCTCCTCATCTTCTTGATATTTACCCGAGATCACCTCATCTCCATGATGAAAAACTTCAGTCAACCGAGGTGAGTTCAATAAGTACTCTAATACAGGAAACCAAAAGCTTTTGTACTACCTGTCTGCCATTTTTAGTTAGATGTGCTCTGTGTGTACCAGAGAACATTCTGTTGTTATGTGTAGTAATTTGGAAGCAACCATAATTTACAAATCCCCATTAATATTATTAGGCTAGCTGGAGCTTTCAGGTTTATCCTGGTGAATTTCTTTCATTCTTTTTGTGTAAGTCTGTTTTACACCTGATTTTAAAAAAGCATAGGTGATAGTCTGGTTTCTGAAGTAACACAGAAATTTTTGCAGAAGATATGTGAATCTTCAGTGAGCTTTAGACTGCTACTAAAAATATATGGTTATAAGGAGGGTAATGTGTCATTAATACAGAAAGTCAAATACTTGGTAGTCATGAATTGTCCCTCTCTCCAAGATCCGTAGGTATTGTGAGAAGATCTTGATATGTATCTAGAAAGTTCAGAAAGCCTTTCTAGACTAGTAGTGTGGTTTATGTCACTGTGTAGTCTGATTTCCTGATACTTCAATTTTTCAGCTACTTTACAGTCAAAGATTCTACCAGCAACTCTCACAAATATTGGGAATTAGGAACCAAAGTAAAATGTCAAATATTCTGTATCAGCATTTGGAAAATCCTGAGTTTGTCAGGTGGTCTGAAAGCTATGCTAAATAGGTAAACAGCACTATGCCTTAAAGATGATCATTGTTTATGATAAAACCCCAGGGATATATTTGTGACTGTCCTTGGTAGACCTGGCGAGCTTCTGCATGTCAATGACCTATACTTCTGTCTCTTCTTTGATGTCCTCCAAGTGCCCCTAGTGTCCAAGAACTGTTTCTAATATAAATCTAGAAATGTTTTTGTTGCTGTTATATACTAATAGATTACCCCCCAAGTTCACCATTATCTGGTTTTGTTCATATAAAATGCAGATACTGCTGCCATGGCATTTGTTTCCTGTTCAAACTTTTAAAACATGGACGTTTTAAGGATATCAAGGTGGTTTTTTTTCCCTCTCTGTGTATGCAATAGGAATATATGCAATATAAGTAGTATAAAGATTGAAAATATTTTTATGTGGGAGAGGGACCCTGAGAGAATCTATCACTAAGTATTCTCATGTGTCTCTTTCTGTTGTCAAGTTGGACATGAAGCTTTTTGATGCGTAGCATTTTGGTCAGAACAAGAGCAGGACAACAGCACATATGACAAGCTTTATAAACAAATTTCTCTGCAAGACATTAATTGCAAGGTCAATGAATAAAGTGAAGTTTACTGGTAGCAGCCTTCAATGTAGGTGGTCAGTGCTGGTGCAAACTCAATCATGGCATTTGCCGGTGGATTTAAACCACTCTTGCCATATCAACAGTTTGTTTCAGACCCATTCAAATTGCACCTGGTTATAACACGTGCTAAACAAACACAGCAGCTTTTAGCTGCAAGGCTCAACTGATTTCTTTTCAGGTCAACTTTTCCAGACCTTGACTGCTCAAATGCCTGGCAAAGATATAAATATTCTCTAAATCAATTTTTGAGGGGTATTTTTTGGTCTCTCTCCCAGGTCATTGAAAAACTCTACAAAAGAATTAATGATTTAAGACTAAAGTAAAACTAAGACTAGGAAGCACCCATTACCACTACTGAAAGGCCCATAAAGGAAATTTGATAGTTGAATGTTAAGAAATTATTTATGAGTTAGCTTTGACAGATTTCACTTAACTCGATGTCTGCATTTATTCATGGCTGTAACATCTGTAGCAGCTTACAGGCTTCTGACTTAGCTGCTCTGTAGCAGTAAAAGGGCTCTATGGCTTTGCCATTTGTTGTAGCAAAGTTTTGGTCTCTTGTGGTATATTTTTCTGGCCCAATTTTAAGAATAAAGTTGCTGTGTTTAGTTTTCTGCTGGCATCACATTATCTGTAGAATATCATGCTCTCAAGTAAACATGGACTATAGTGTATTCTTTGAGACAGAACAATGTCTGATAGTTTCAATAAAACTGATAATACTGTAATGTACTATATTCTTATGTTTTTAAACTATTATCATAATTATTAAGATCTCTTTTGCAGCTTATTTTCTGAATTAATGTAGTAATAGAGTAGCTTAGACAGTGTTAAAGTCAGGTTAACAGGTTTTGTTGCTCCATATGTATTTTCTTTTCTTTATTGTTCCTCCTGTCTCTCTCAATAAAAATTATGGGTTTTTTTGTTGTGGTGAGGAAGAATGGACCTTACCATCTGTACAGAAACATAATTTATCCAGACAAAGCTAGTATCAGGTTGCTACCAGCAGTAACATGCTTTATTGGCACTATGATTGAAAATTTTCAGTGTTCCGTCTTCTTGAATATTTCCACATGTAACTGATAAAAAGCAGCATTTCTAGCCTCACTGTGCTATGCTGTACTCTGGAGAAGGAAAAATAAAGTATTTTTTTTGGTCCCTATTCAGTTAGAACAAACTTTTTTTAAAAAAAACAAACATCTCCATCTCTTTTTAAGCAACAGGCAATAGAGAGAATTTTAGCACTGGTCAGTTCCACTGCAACACCACTCTCATCTTTCTGTGGCTCATCATGTTTCTAATATACAAGGGAAAGGAGGAATTGAATCATACACATCAGAGGGAGCTGTTGGAGGTCATCCAGTCTTGTTACCCATGATACATGAAGACAGCCATGGCTGTGTCTAATAGGAATAGTCTGAAGAGGAATGGAAATGCCCCATTCTCTCTGGGTGATCTATTCCTCTACAGTGCAGCAATTCTAAGGATACAGTTTTTCCTAGTATCTCATCTGCACTGCAGATAAAATGCAGAACTGTTTGCTTTCATTTATTTTCTTTTTCATGAGGAACATGACTGATCTTAACTAAACTGAAGTAACAGTATTTTAAAAACCTTGGTAACATACTCAAGAGTCATAGGCAGTCAGAGGAGGCAGTTCAAATATGGATTATTTAGACCTTTCAAGGTTTCCTGAAAGCCGCCACAGTGTCATCTAGACACTTGGGGTGTTTTATAATACATTACCCTGAGTTATGCTGAGCTGGTTAAGTTTAGTTATCTCTATAGCAGGAACGATGATAGATTTGCCTTAGGATAAAACTCAAAGTGTTAGAACACAAAGTTCAATACATGTACAGGTCGAACTCAAGAGGGAGTTATGCCCATGTTTTTTAAATTCATGATGTCTCATGCCACTCCAGCTTTCTTACTCCTTTTGGATAGTTGTTGTTCTCTATCCCTCCTTGCCTTAATGTGGCAAGGTCCCTGATAGTCTAGGACTCGATTCTGGAAAAATAGTACATGCATAATGGAGCTGGCTTTGCTCAGAATTTATTTAGCTGGGTTCAGAGAGACAGTTGTATTGTTTTCATACATCACCATTTAGAAATGTTTTTTTTTAAAAAAAACAACTTGCACAAGGGCATTAAGAATAGCAGGTATCACCTGATATTTTGCCTTTAGGGTAGTGTACTTTTCACCTTTTCTCAGAACTTCCTTTTTTACTCTTCAAAGCTATAGTTGAGTTTTCTCTCTATCCCTGCCTACTTGTTGAAGCATAATTAACTTTTATAATAGATTCCTTACTTGCATCTCCTCCCCTTCAGACCATCAGTAGCCTCAATTTTAACAGTGTTGAATTTCATATTTTTGATATCTAAACCTTTACAGCTGTTCCTAAACTGCGCTTATCAATGTGATTCTTGAATATTCAATAAGTAGAGATTTAAAGCTTATAGTCCTTACAATTATTCAGGCAATTTGGGAATGTAAGTAAAAGACATGTTCGCTGAAGCCACTTACTTTTTCCATTGACCATAGAGGTAATCTTGGGTGACCAGTTCAAGTACAGGTATCCAGCCATGTATCTGAATTTAGCTGAAGATAATTAATTTTTGGTCACTATCTCCCTTTGAAATAAGAAACTTCTAGAAATATTTGAAAATATTATATTTCATTAGTAATGCAGTTTTAGTGTAATATCCTGAAAGACATGTATTCCACTTGGTAAGAGTTTTATTCCTCAATTTCCTCTGTATGTCATTAATCTTTCATGTACTAAAGACTTCTTTAAAATGGATGGAAGATAGAAATAAGTTTCCTTTAAAAACATAGCATTGATGTTTAAACATACTAAGATGTGTATGTATAGGTTAGATCTAGAGAATGAAAAGCTATTATTGACTTAGATTTATCTTACATGAAGGAAATCCAAATATCCGCTAGGTGGCAGTAGAAATAAGAATATACAGCTTGCTTAGCTTGAGGCGGCCTGCCCAGCGCAAAGAACAGTGTTTAATCACATTGGAAAGACTATTTCAGAGCTAGCTACATCACTTTCCTGTAAAATGCTTTGTGAGAGTAATTTATAATTTCCTCTTCTAGTTTTTTTGTTGTTGTTGTTTTTAATATAACGCCAATGTCTCATGAAATATATTATAAAAATTAAGTGAAGGGTGTTTTTTTTTTTTTCTTATCTTTGAGATTGGATATACTTTATTAAGAAAAAACAGAGGGATATCTGGAGGGCATAATTGTTTACTTAAAGGATGTGGCTGAGAATCACATACTTGTTTAGGTTTCCTTCTTTTGTTCCTCCCCTAGTTCTCTGTCCTAAGCAGTGATCCTAGTTCCTGCCTTCATGTTTTCGTGCTTTTTTTTTTCTTTTGACACTTTGCTATTTCTGAAGTTATCAGGTCTGGCTCTGTAGCAGAATAGGTTTTCCTGATTCTCTGGGTTGCTCGTTTTCAATTGATGTAACTACAATCCAAATTAAAAGACAGAATATCTAAAAAAAAATCCCTTATGGATGAAGACTGGCTTGTTGAAACTGAATCCAAGAAAGAGCTAGGCACACTGCTAGTCAGAAAGGTGAAGTAGCTTAAAAAAAGAATAAAAATCTCCCCTTTAAGAAGGCTTGTCATCTCTGACTTGTAAGTCCTGCTTGCTAGTAAACTTAGTTCATCATCTTCCTCCCTCCTGCTCCTCCATCCACGTTTACTGAGGAAGATCTATTAGTTTTAACGTACATTTCTGCATGTAAGTTATGGAAATCTAGACAAAAAGAAGGAAAACACCTCAGGCAGTAGAAGATGCTATTGCCTGCCTTTTCTGGCTATGACTTCCAATTTTAAGATCTCGTTCTAGCTACTTAACAAGTTAATCTCTGATCTGAAAGTCTCTGTGCCAATGTATAGACTGTGGCAGCAGGGATTTTTACATGTGGAAGTAGCACTGAAGTTGTTACTGAGTGAGCAGCTCTGGCTGCATTGGTGTTTTGACAGTCTTCAAGTGAAATGGTAGGCTCTTTCTCCTTGAATAGGCAACATAAAATTACCCTTGTATCTAATAAACTTTCAGCAACTGAAGTATAATCCTGTTACTAGGCAAGTGTGAGTTTTGGGGGTTTTCTTTAATTTTTCCACTTTCAAACAAAATAGTTGGAATTAATGCTGTCTCTGATAAGGCCACTGTCGAGTAACTGATAAAAAGTTGAAAAGGGGAAAGTTCTTTTGTCTTTACTACTCCAGACCTTTTGGTGATTTGAAAGGCATCTAGTCTTTCTGAGAATTTTGTCAGTTCATAAAATAATAATAAGAATAGTACTTCTATATGCTTCATCAGGTTGAGGAGACAAAAGTATTAGACTGTGATATACACCTGGATAATAAAGTGATAGGGAAAATATGGACACAGATTTTTATAGACAGGATATTTCTGATCATTAAGTGAAACCATAAGACAAATGAAAACAGCAGCTTTTTCAAACCTTATGTTGTCTTATAGTTTGTTAGTGCTTCACTTTCAGGAAAGGACATGAGCAAAATATTGCTAAAGTTATAGATTAACTCCTTTAACCAACAATGAGTAGTCCAGCTGTGATACTAAGACATCAAAATTGCAGATGTTGTGATGACATACCTGATCAATCAGCCTCTGACATTATCACAGTATGAACAAGTTTTTCCTGTGGTTTTAGGAACAGTACCATTTGTATTTGGCCAGTTATCACAGATTTGAGTGTTACCTCCTACCTGTTTTCCGCAACAGTGTTTTTTGAGTTATTTTGATAACCAGAGTTGGCACATAAGAACCAGGCATGTCAACAGTCTGTCTTTTTGGTTGCCATAGATGACTCAAAGAGCTTGAGTGTCAGCTGAGAACTGATCAGTCTGGGCTGTTAAGTGTGTGCTCACTTTCAGCTTTGGTGTTAATGAGGTATACACATCAGTAAGGCAACACAGGCTTAGGAACTTGGTACCCATGTTTATGTGGAACCTCCTAAGCTCCAGTTTGTTGCCTCTTGTCCTATCATTGGGTATCACTGAGAAGAGCCTGTCTCTGTCCTCCTGACACTTGCCCTTAACATATATATAAACATTAATGAGGTTATCCTTCAGTCTCCTCCAAGCTAGAGACCCCGCTCTCTCAGCCTTTCCTCATAAAGGAGACGTTCCACTCCTTAATAATCTCTGTGGCTCTAAAGGGCTCTTAAGGAGCCCTTATGGTTGTTCACATGAAAAAAACTTTCAAAGGCACCTGCAGGGGAGATTAACAGTTGGGAAGTGGTTTGAATACTTCCTGATGTTCGATATTTCAGCAGCATCACAGGCCACTTTGTTAATTGCATGACTACAGCTTTGGGCAAGTTTTAAGTTAATTGTCTTAATAAATCTATTTCAAACTAGTATTTGTAACTTAATTTTTATTGATCTGTCATACAACTGAACTCCTTAATACTTACAACTCTTGTGGAAGGAATCCCCTGAGTTGGTTTTGGGTGGGTGTTTATGAAGTATCAATTATATTTCGGTAATAAAAATGCATATCTGGATTCTCTTTCTGTATTATATGATTGCATTTTGCATGTTTGGAGGGTAACATCCTACCTTCATTTTTAATAATTTTGAAACCTGTTTCTAGTTCTTAGTGAACAGTGGTGCCCTAAGGTGGCAAGTGGTCCTTTTTATTGCAGTCTTATTTCCCTTTCTCTACTGGTGCTGAAATAATAATATAATTAATTTTCAACAGGTCAACCCTACCTTTGATGTGACTAATACACAAGCATTTGACCCACCTGTCATAGAGATTATGACATCTTTCAGTGCTCTGGTAAGTTGCTTCCTGAGGTAGAAGTTGGGGGTGGTGGAATTGGGAAAACGGGCATAGCTTAAACTATACCTTTAACTAGCATGTTATTGGAGATGTACTCTTTCAGTCTGTATGCATGAAATATATATATTTTTTTTAATTGTCAACTGCTCAGCTCAATATCCTAGTTTCTCAACTTAAGCTTTCTTTCACAGTTCCCAAGGCCAACCAGAAGATGGAGTAATAGCAAAGCTTTCATGTTATACTAGTAATTTTACCCATATGCTAAGCAGAAATTCTAATTATAAGCTCATGCTAACTATATCTAAATATTTCTGTTAAGATGTGTGGCTTATTCTCAAGCACTTTTTGTAACTCTGTCTTAATCTGCAAATAATGGGAAACCCAAAGAATAGATACATCATTGATAAAATCCAAGTCATGTTTTAATTTTTCTCCTTTTATGGCATCTAGTAGTTATCTTGGAGAAAAACAAAAACAAAACACCAAAACAAACAAACAACAACCAAAAAATCCCAACACATTTTAAGAGAGAATCATAGGATTAGATCCTTCTAGTGTTAGCTTTTCATATGACATTGGTATAGCATGTGGGAAGAAAGGAAGGCAATGTTTTAATGGTAGTTTCGTAGGAGGAGAAATATGCTCTCCTGGTATGAAATAAAAAAGACACACTGTTCTAGAATTAGGTTAAAATGAGAATTTCTCTTTTAGCTCTCAGTCTGTTCCTGTGAATGCATGGATTGTATCTTCAGCAATTTTAGTTACCATAACAGGAATTTGCATGATTGAAGGGTTAATACAGATGAATAGGCAGCAGGTGTGGTTTCTATGGTTTTACTTTGTCATGAATGCTTTATGAAAAGGTATGTTGTGAAGGTACTTTACAGAGATCATTTATTGAAGATCATGATATAGAGGTTGATGTCTAAGAGAGAATTTTTCTTCAAAACAGTCATATATTAACTTCTATTGGAGAAATGATCATTAAAGTTTAGCAGTTGTATTTTCACAATGATTTTTTTTTTTTAAGATAGCTTCTGTCAAAAGTAATTTGTAGACTTCCAAAAATCTCTGTAGTAGGCTTGACAGATACTGTATTATTGTGGGATGTAATTTATTGGCTACCTATTACCTTAAAATACTCTGTTCATTACTTCTTGATCTTAATACTGATGACAGAATTCAAATATATGGTTACACTGTAATTCTTTGTTACATACATATAGATATACCAATCATTTAGTCTCCTCCATTAATTGATTGATATGAGAGTAATTTATAAAGCTGTATGCTCAGAACTCATCATAGGAGTAAGATGACCCACTAGAGTCAGCATCCTTCTGGCTACTGGCTTTATGGTAGTCTTTATTACAAAAATGTTGCTTCAGAATTCATGCATTTTGACTCTGTTAGTAATAATTACTTTTCCTCCCCCTCATTATTTTTAATCTCTTGCTCACTATTGATTCTTACATTTCCGGATCTCAGTATTCACCATGTGCATATTTTTTCCATCTGTCAACATTTGTGAGTCTTTGTTACTCAAGTTACAGTCTTAAGGACAATTTCTCTGTCCAACACACCACTATTAACCACATATCCAGAAATCATTTGAATGTTTTCTCTGTCGCTCCCATAGTAAGTAACATTTCCCTGCACTTTGCCAATATATCTGGTCCTCCCTATTTTCTAATGTTGACTCATCTTTTAGCATCATCATTCTGTCCAGTGTGTCTCTGCTGCATTACCAGTTTCTGGGTTTTTTTGTACAATTATTACACGTTTCTAATCAGGCCACCCATCCAGTTTCTTTGTGTCTTGTTTCGAAAAGGTTCTCGTTCTCAGTAACTTAGACCTTTTTATCTGAAGCTGGTGCAATTTCCCCAATGTATAGGGGCCATGTGTGTATTTATTGCCTTTTAATCCTCCTTTAACTTGATGTTAGAAACCTCTAGTCTAATTCACCTTCCTCCCTCATCTCTCTCCCTGATTGATTCTGACCTTTCTCCCTGATTCTGACCCCTCTGGGTTGCTCTTTTTCTACTGGTTATCAAAGACAATATAACTGTATGCTATTTTCTTCTACCTTTTCTTGCAAACCTCTCAAGACCCATCAAAGGTTGCTTATGTCCTTTCGGTCCTACTTCTACTGGAAGAACGCTGTTTGAATGACTAAAAATTGTTGATCAGATTGCCAGTTCAATTTACAAATGTCTTGTATATACCTACTTACTCTTTTTGAAGTGTTTTGCTCTACCTTTAGCAATTCTTCTGCCCTTCTGGGTATGTGTAGAGAGAAAAATGTGCTGCACTGGAGTATATTTAAGGGTTCTCGCTTCATGTGTGTAACACAGCAGGATCCTAAAGGTTATTTGCAAAGCACCTTAGCAAGTCC
>NW_009952366.1:4264079-4306324 GCF_000747805.2 Chaetura pelagica | reverse complement strand
AAGGAGAGAGATCCAGTTTTTATTTGATCCCTGTCTCAAGTATTTAAAGTTTGGCTTATCTGGGACAAATAATAACATTGAAACTTTTGTGGGTTCTGTAATGAGTTCCCTAAAGCTCCCTGAAATATCTTCAGGGAGATTTGAAGTCTATGCAAAACCTCATAATATTCTATTAAATAGCTATCAAAATTCCTAATGATAAGCAAACAAAATCCCTAGATCTCAAGTTACCCCAGGAAATAGGAGAAAGTGTCCTCCCTATTGACAATCTGTTCTTCAGTTATTGGAACTGTGTCCTGATGTGCATTCCAATACATAAGAAATGTGCTGTTACTTCCTTTAAGACAACTTGTGACAGAGCAAAAAGGTATTATTTTTCTACCCTTCTGTTAAGATTTGTTAATAAAAATTATAGAGGGGTGCAGGTTGAGCGTGATGTCTGGAGACATGTCATCTAACCTCCCCCTTGAAGCCACGTCGACTCGGATCAGGCTCCTAAAGGCCTTGGTCCAGTTCATTTGTTACTATGTAATAACCTCTCTGGGCAGCTTGCTCTAGTGCTTGACTGGTGAATTATTACTTTTTTTTTTCATAACATGTAGTTAATAAATTATTCTGTTCCAACATATCTGTTGCAAATTCTACCACAGTGGTCCTGTAATAAGTGTCTTCTCTCTATCCAGCCAATAAATATTTGAGATGGCAGTAAGAGCTCCCTGTATCCATCTTCCTTACAGCTGAACAAACCGGGTCCACTGCTTTTCCTTGTATATCATGTGTTCCAGCCCCCTCACCATCTTGCTCACCCTCTGCTGGATTTGCTCCAGGATGTCAATGTCTGTGTTATATTAGAAACCCAAAACTGGACACACAACTCCAGATTGAATAGTGAAGGTGCAGCTAAGTATCAGTGTCAGCTGTCCTTGACAAGAGTCACATGGAGAAGATATGAAAACCAAATATTTTAAAATCTTATACTTTTAATTCTTTATTGTGAATTTAGAATAAAAGTTTAGATATTTTATTAGCAATTAATTTATATTTTGAGCTTTTTATGTATGAGGAATCTTCCTCCCAGTCATCCTCTTCTTTTCAAGGAATTTGAATTTGTTGTTTTATCAAAGCAAATAATCCATAACAAATTCTTGACGTAAAATCCCTACTTATGTGGGTTTTTGAAATTTACTTGTATTTTCTTGCTGCAAAGATTAAGCTAACATATGCAGGTATGAATGTTCTTATGGGGATTTTGAAAAAAACCCAAACACTTAAATAATTAAACTGTCCGAACTCTAAACACCTTATCTTTTCAGCTTATGTTTTAACTTAAAATTGTAAGGCCATTTATTTTTGAACACACTGGAAAACCTATTTTCATCTAAGATACACAATGATGCAACTTCCTTTGTAAACTTAGTGAAGACAATGTGGTCATTGTGTATGTGGAAAAACTTCAGTGTAATCTGCAGAATAAAGCTGCTTTCTTTTAGACTATAATTACAAAAATATTAAGAATTCCTATCTATGTATTATTTCCAGGAAAATAGCTTTGATTTTGATGCGTCATTTATTCAGTTCTCCTGTGTGTTACTGAAACCAGTATAAAAACAAGCTATATAACCTAAACTAACTGGTATTTCTGTAATGCCTTTCTTTTTCCAAAGGTAAGAGCCTTCACAGATTGCAGTTATTAAAAATTAGGTGTGTTCTAGCCTTTCACACACTGAAAATATTCACTGAATTGGGGTCAAGGTTTGGGGGTTGGGGGTTGTGTTTCTTTCTCCTTTCTATCTCACTGAAGAGACTGAAAACATAGTGCCTCTCTCCCACTCCTTCTCTGTGGTTCAAGAAGCTTAATATTGCCTTTGTTTTGAGAACTGAAAGGAAAAAAATTAAGTCTTTTTTTCCCTTTGGGACTATTTCTTCCTGTTTCATCCTCTGATTTTACTTTTTAGTTTTGAGGGAGTCTGGGTTTTTTCAAGTCTGTTTAGGCAATATATCGGGAATCTCCGGTCCCTGAAAAGCTATTGGCAACAAGGGAAAGTTGATGATGTCTCGGTAGTTTCTACTGACAGCAGCAGGAGTCACTGTAGAGGCTCTCTAATGTTCCATCCCCTGACCTTGCTCATGTAAACAGGATTTGGAGGAAGCAAAGCAATGTACTGTAATCTGGAAGTCAGAATGTCTGCGCTGGCTGAGAGATGTTTGCTGCTCTTTGTCTTCCAGTGCTAGTTACCACTGAAAACATGACATGTTTATTGTTCATTTACAGTAGGATTTCTATAAAGTTAAGACTGGATTAAATATTGGAAGGGAGGAGATAAGGATTGTTCCTGTTTGCAGCAAAAAGAGCATAGTGTTTTGAAATAGAAACTGACCAAATAAATGCCACCCCTCCAACTTGTAAAATATGTGAAAGCAAATAAGAGCATGTGCCACTTCTATTCCTCAAGGAAAGATGTTGTTAGTTTGTCTGTACTACGTTTGCAGTAGGTGTCTTGATGCAAAAAAGTAGAAGTATCTGTACTTTCAATTTATCCTATACACATTGCTTCTCCAGTATTTGTTTCAGGATTTAGGTATTTTTGACAATCTTTATTCTGTTTCTAATTTTGAGTACAACAAAAAACCACAAACAACAAACCCCAAACACAACTTAAAAAACACCCCATTTATTTTACAAAGACAGCAAATATTAATGCAAAATTTGCATCTGTTCTTCCATCTCTTGTGTACACAAAGACTTAACACAACTATTGTTCCTCATGAGATTTTAGAGTAATGCCTCTTCCTTGCATTCCTCTTCCTCCACAATCCTGTAGAAGAGGATGACAAAAGACATTTTATCTAAAAATCTAAAAAACCCATATTTTCCTTGACATGCAACTTCAGATTTATTCTGATTTACATCCGTTTGTGGCTCCAGCCTTACATGGAAATAAACATCAACTGTCTTCAGTGAGGTTAAAGGGAGAGGAAAAGGAAAAAAAAAAATAAATAGGAATTTTATACATAGATCATCTCCTTTGGGGCTCAAGTCCAATTCAGAAGGGAACTGCTACTATCGTGCAAAATTCAAATGCTACTTTTCTGTGCACAGTGATTGCCCTTGCTGCTGGTCATAAGTCACCAAAAAGCACAATAGCTTTCTGTCATTCATGGATCTCAAGTTGTTTTTTTCTTGGGACCTTGGACATTTCACTTTAAACTCTGATCACTGTATAATATTAATATATTTTTCTCTACCAAAGAAAAGTTCTTTCACTAGTCCTTTGAAAGGAAGACTGGAATAATTGTCTTCCAAGAAAAAGAGAAAAATGTTCTGCTTGTGTACCTTGTCCAAAACTTGGTTGTCAATGAGACTGAGCTCTGCACTGAAGAATGATCCCACCAGTAGAAGGGCTTTCATAAAAATTGACAGTTTCCAGCTTCTGCCATCACTTCACCTTTTTTGCTCCCAGACACACAAATAACAAAGGTCACTCCCTGAATAGTTATGCATTTTTTCATATACTGCCATACTGATTACCAATAAATCCATATTTGAATGAACTGCCAACTCCATGTTCTGAACTCCAAACCACAGAGTGAAATTAGGGAATAATGTGAAGGGATCCTGTTTCTGCAGTTTCATTCTCATAGATGGGCCTACCAAAAACTCTCAAACAGGCTCTGGATCTTTGATGCTAGGTCTTAGGAAAACATAGCATAAATGCTGTAAATAGAGGAAATCAGAAGTGTTCAGTGTCGCAGAATAGAAACAGGTTTGGAAACTGCTGTGGTGTCTTTGCAAATTAATCCTTCTCTCTATCCAATCTTCTGCTTAGACAGGCAATTTTTAATGTCCTCTTGGCTCACAGCACACTCCAGATGTACCTTTCTATTGTTTGCATGCTGTAGGAATAGTGTGTGGGGCTGGGGGAAGAGGGTAGACTGACTTCTCCCCACTGCTCTGCAGCTAATCACATTCAGCTGCTCTAAGGGAAGAAAAGTCTCCTTCTCAAAAGCTATACCTAATCTATCTGGAACAACCATGAGGCAGCAGAGACAGCCTTTTCTGTTTTCCAGCAATGGGTCTTCCAAAGAAGCTATGTGAGCCACCAAGTAGCTCATCTTCCATCAAAAGTGCAAAAAGGATGGCATATTGAACAGTGAGTTTCTAAACTTGCCTTTTGAGCCTCTGTAAAGGCACAGGCATGTTTAAAAAGATTTGTGTACTTAATCTTAAAAGCAATATGCTTTGATACCACTAGCATCAAGTGAAATTAAAGATCAGATACATGAAGGTGAACTCAACATTTGTAATAAAAGAAGAATATGATCCAAATGGCCCTTGCGTTTTGCAGAGATGCTATTCTAACACAGCGTGTAACTGCTAGTTTACAAGGAGAGAACAGGAAATGTGTTGTGCTGCTACATAATTAGGTAATAATACATGTCTTGATGTTCCTTAATAGGCTTCATTATATTCTTTCAGTGAACTGGAGCTTGAGAGAAAGTCAAGTTTTCATTAAAGACAGAATTCTGAATTTGGGCACTAGAGAGTGCAATAATATAATATTTCCTATACTATTTTTAGCCTGCTTTCCTGAGGAAATGTACCTTATGAGGTTGTATTGTTTGTTTGTCTGTCCTGCCCTATCCCTGTAGTAATTTTTATATAAAATATTTGGTGGTTTGTTATTTTGGGGTTTTTTTTAACCCAGTTTGAAAATATGCACTTAATAGAATAAGGAAACATACTAGTGCTGCCACTAAAGAATAAGTCAGTGAGGTGTGACATTGAATTCTCTGATACTGGGCTAGGCACAAACTGGTGACCTGTGCTGTAAGAGTGTCATAGCACACGGGGAGGGAGCTTGAGTTACTGTAGAACAGGAAGCTCAGGAGGGGGATTTATACCACCCTCCAACTCCCTGTATAGAAGATTAAGCTTTTATGTTTAAGCCAGTTTGTTTAATTATGTTGCTGTTAACAGATGCTGTTGCTGGACTGTTGGTACTGGTTTTTAAGATAACTGGCTTGCTGTAGGTGACTTTTAAAACTGGCAATATTTTACTTTATATAGGGCCTTAATCATAGCAACAGTGCAATGCTTTGGGAATGCTTTTCAAGCTGATCTGTGTCTGTATATTTTTCCTGTAGCAAATCACATTTCTGGGAACTTGAGGGATGGAAGTTCCAGGTATTATTTCTATTTCAACTTCCTGAGATACTGTACATGTACATTCTGACCTTGTCTGCCCAAGCAGTGTTTTCCCCTCCTTGGGCTGGGAATCTAAACTGTATTCACAGTTCTCACAGCTGATTCTGAGGCATGCAGAAAATGCCCGACAGCTATCAGCCCACACATCCAATAACAACTGGTTCCTTCCTCTTCCTGGGGAAGAGTAACATCCTCTGAGAAGAAGTGTCCCCTGAGGAATGCAGGAACAGCAGCAAGCCTTTCACACAGGAAATTACTACTATAGCACTTGTAGAAAAGTGTTTCTGTCACTTGGATTCTATTCCACTAGGTTAATATCCCATCACCCTTGTTTATTTTTTAGTTCCCTGCCAAGACTTTGTACACAACAATGATCCTCATGTTTATTTTGTCCTGCTGACCTAGATGATGATTTACTACAGATCTAAATGCCATTTGTGAGTCATTTAGCTTAATGGAAGTTAATGAAGTTAGCATTCAGTAGCTCTGTTACTCTGTAAGCACCTGTTTTAATTTTTTTCATGCACTAGCACAAGTTAAGTTTTGCACTTTTTAGTATTCACAGGATAAATAAATCTGCAATTGCACATTTTGTGGGACTGAAAGACAAGGGAATGTTTAGATTAACTCTTAGTGCGTGACTCTCTTAGAGAAAGTTGCAAGGTTTTATTTTCATTTATCTTAAGTTGGATAATAAAGCTGATCTACAGATCAAGCATGTTGGAAAACAAGAAGCTAAAGCTAAAACACTGCCCTTGAATTACCCTTTCTTAAATTCTACTGGAGTCTAAGTTTAGTTCAGCATGCTTGCAACTGTGTGGTAGGTAGAACCTTGACTATAAAATTTTATATATATATATAACCAATATGTTACTCAAAATGCTTAAAGCAAGTTTGTTACAAAAGCAAACACTTCAATACTGTTTAAATATTTTATTTTTTTCCTAAATGACAGTGCTTGAAAAGTGCTAGCAAATTCTATATATCACTTAAATTACAGTGATATCTAAGTGTAGAGGGTGCTTTATGCCTAAAAGCTTGTGTTTTCCAAATATATTAATTGTTCTAATTCAACACATCTCTCCTTGCTGATCTTGCTGCATTGGTATCTAGTTTGCTATAAGGATGCAGTTGCTTGCTTCATGTGAGATAATGGAAACACTGAGTCAGATCCAAAAATTGCATAGATTGCTTCAAACAAGACTGAGATGGAGACTTTTCAAATAAAACACAGCACTAAGGGCATAGATAGAAGCCTGATATAGAAAAACTCTGAAAGAATCTTGGTTTGTGTCTTCCACCAAAATAGTTTTGCGGTCAGAAATTAGCTAGCACAATGCTTAAGGATGATTCTACAATCATTTTAACTTACTGTTTTTGTCTGCTTAGTTGCATCTAAGTCAATTCCCTGGTCTGTTCAGCTATCCAAACACTAACACTAGTACAAAGGAAATAACGAGAAAAAAATATTTGCAGATTAAGTAGGCTACTAGTGCTGCCTGTAAACTAACTGAGGTTGGCCGACATCCATGAAGCCATGTATCCAATATGATTGTGCTATAATATATACAGGTGTGTTACATGCATGACACATCTGAACATCATCTTTCTTAAGGTGCAATGGAAAGAAGCAAGTGCAGGAGGTGGTAGTAACGTTTTTCTTTTGTTCACACAGTAGTTGTGTGTATTCAGTTATTTTTTCAGCCTAAGAGTATTCAGCTTTTTTTCCTTCTGTCTGCATGGATGCAACCTGAGTAGCAGGTAACTGAGACAGAAGCTGAATGCAGGCAGCTCCATCTTTCACACTTGAATTTGAAGCACTGTAAGCTAAAAGGTAAAAATATATGGCATCAAAGGAAAGCAGGTGAGAAGCAGTCTATGGTTAGTGATTAGGGTGTTCTTCTGGAGAAGAAACAGTGGATTCCACTGCCCTTATGCATTTTGCAATAAATAGTATTTGGGAGGAAAAAAAAAGGAAAAAATAAAGTAAGAGCTATGTGAGTGACACCTGAAGTGGAGATACCTGGCATCACCATTCTAAAGAGCTGTACCTATTCTTTTTTTTCTTGTATCCCCTCACAATATGATACTCTGTATCAGCTTGAGTTGGTGGGAGGGAGGGAAGCCAGACGTTGTCCTCTGGGGTGTTCTAGGTGTGTGGAAGTTGTACTTCCCGAATGCCAAGTTGTCAGTTCCACACTGCACATCAGTTACCTAAAGCACAGGCATTGTAATGCAACTCTGAGTTGGCTATTGCAGTATTTTTACTGTAGAGGAAGACCTTTTTCTTGACAGAGATTTAAAAGAACTAATTACTTGATCCTTAACCAGTTCCTAGATAAACCAGTATCAGATGTTACTCACTGAAAAGAGTACACTTCCAAAACATAATTAATTATTGTAGGTATTACCTAATTTCTTACACATTTCTTAGGACTGGAATTCTGTGTCTGTAGTTGCATTTTTTGCCAGTGCAGTGTAACAGTGCAATACTACCTCTTGCTCTCTACTTTCAGCTAGTTATAACTATATGTAGGAAGTCACTGAATATCCTTATCACATCAAAGTTTTATAATTTCACTCAGTTATATATTATACCACTGTAAGTCTTTTCAACATTTCTGCTATGTTACTCTAGAGTGTACTAATCTCTGAGATCTTACAAGTGTACATAAGGTTGCATTTGGAAAGCTGAATGAAGTCAGATTGCCAGGCAACCCCAAATATTTTAATAGTTTCCAGTATGCCTTTTTGTGTCATCTGTAAATTTGATCTTCCAGATCACTGGTGCATTTTTTTAATGGGACTAAAACAAGAACAGATTTTGGTGAAATCACTAAAACTAGCTTAATTATGTAGTAAATGTCTGGTTTAACTGGTTTGTTTTTGGTTTTGTTTTGTTTTTATAAAGCACTAGCTAGAAAATTGCCCTCATACTGCATTATAAACTAAAATGTGTTAATGCAAAATTGTAGTGTGCATATTGTGGATTTATTTATTTTTTTAAAGTACTTTTATCAGGAACAGTTTGACTAAACATTTCACTAGGTTTAACAATTTGACAGACCATTTCTTTTCTTTCTCAAACTGTATTGATTTGCTTGACATTATGCCTTAAATCTTTGCTATATGTGTCCTAAATCAACTTTTCAGTGTTTTTCCCTGACACAGTTCTCAAGCTGACTGTGACCTGTGACCACACAGTTATCCTGTTTATCCTTTCTAACTACTGATGGAATGTCAGCTTCCCCATTCCCCTGGTATTGCCCCATTATTCCAGGATATGTTGAAAATCAACAGCATAACCTTACTTAAGTTATTTCAAAACCATTCAGTTCAAACTATGTAACGCAGATTTGAAAAATATTTAGATACAGTGTTGTAAATTGTTTAACAGTCTTTTTTGTTATGGTTGGAATAAGAAATATTTTGCCAGAAATACAAATACAGCATTTATTATCTTCCAAAATGAAAGATAAAAGTACTTTATTAACCACTTGAAAAAAATTCTGTGTCAGTCTTTAACACCTCTAGCTAATAGGTATGTCATTGCTAGGACTTCTTGTGTTCCTGATATTTTAAAAGTACAAATAATCCTTGAGTGACAGAAATAATGTAGCCTACAAATCTGTTTTTCCTAGCTGACTGAAATGTTTTATTTGAAGATTTTCTCTTGATTTGAGGTAATTATAAGTTCTGTTTCTCTCATATGCATTCCCTGGTCTCCAATACTGTGTGAACTTTTGCCAGAGCCTTTTTCCCAGTGGGAGTGCTTACTGATCTCTCTCTCCTTTAGCTGGCCATCTATTCTCAGGAAACTTATATGAAATCAGCTCTTTCTAAGGATCTCTCTTCTTCGCTCAGACTCTCTTAAATCTGCAATAACTTCAAAACTGAGGTGAGATGTGTGGGACAAGCAAACAAATTACAATCTTAGCATTGTTTCCTTAAGAAAGTAGGCTATTTTTTTATTTTTTTTTTTTATTACTCCTAATTCTAATGGTTATAGAGTTTTTGCTGAGGCCTTCAATGATCCTGATCAGCTGTGTTCCTTCACTTCTAATTTATGGTCATTTGTGTTATTCCACCTTTTAAAGCTGTGAAAAACAATGGTACATTTTTTCTGGGAGGGCTTTAAATCCCCAACAGGAGTTTGGCGTTTGGCACTGGAATGCCAGCAGTTGTTCTGGGACTGTAGTGCCAACTGGTTTTGGTTTTATTGTAATTTTAACTTCTTTTCAAGTATGGAGGGCAGCACACAGTAGGGATATGCCTTCTCCCTTATCCCACTGCATGTGGCATCTCCACATCTTGACTAGACCCCTGCCTGTCATAACTGATTCTGTACAGTAATTTATTGCACATTGTTTAGCTTGTCTGTGCTGTTGCAAGCACACAGCCTTATTCAAATTAAATTTAATAGAGGGGACATAGCAGTATGATATTCTGGTCTGCATGCCTTTTATCACAGTTATCTTCCTATTTCTTATACGTACAACCCAATGGATAGTATTGGTTTTTCATTACTGCTTTTTTAGTTATGTATTTAAATATTATTTATCTCTTTATGTAGCTTTCTTCCAATTCAGTTATATCCCTAATCCAACTCTAACCCCTGCAACCAAACTATTTAGTGAAATGTGCTTTACTTTCAAAGAAAGTGCCATGTGGCCATGAGCACAAGTAAGCACAAGTACATACCAGAGTCTGAGCTGCTGCTCTTAAGAGGAGTCTTGCGTCTGGGGAAGAACAACCCCATGTACCAGTACAGGCTGGGGGCTGACCTGCTGGAGAGCAGTGTAGGAGAAAGGGATCTGAGGGTCCTGGTGGACAGGAGGATGAGCATGAGCCAGCAATGTGCCCTTGTGGACAAGAAGGCCAATGGCATCCTGGGATGTATTAGAAAGGGTGTAGTCAGTAGGTCAAGGGAGGTTCTCCTTCCCCTCTATTCTGCCTTGGTGAGGCCACATCTGGAATATTGTGTCCAGTTCTGGGCCCTTCAGTTCAAGAAGGAACTGCTTGTTCAAGAGGGAACAGCTTGAAAGAGTCCAGCGCAGAGCCACAGAGATGATTAAGAGAGAGTGGAACATATCCCTTACGAGGAAAGGCTGAGGGAGCTGGATCTCCTTAGCTTGGAGAAGAGGAGACTGAAGGGTGACCTCATCAATGTTTACAAATATGTTAAGGGTAAGTGTCAGAACAATGGAGCCAGGCTTTTTTTCTGTGATGTCCGGTGATAGAACAAGGGGCAATGGGTGCAAACTGGAACACAGCAGGTTCCACGTAAACGTCAGAAAAAAAATTCTTTATTGTGAGAGTGTCAGAACACTGGAACAGGCTCCCCAGAGAGGCTGTGGAGTCTCCTTCTCTGGAGACATTCAAAACCTGCCTGGGCACGTTCCTGTGTGATGTGCTCTGGGTGACCCTGCTCTGGCAGGGAGGTTGGACTAGCTGATCTTTCAAGGTCCCTTCCAACCCCTGGGATTCTGTGATTCTGTGATTGTGGATGTGATCATTATGATAGTAAGACCATCTGTTGAGGCAGAAGTGGGAAGGCTTTATGCTTTTACTTGGCTAGAATATAATCTGTATCAATTATGTTTTGTCCATATTTATAGTTTTAAAAATTAAAATAAAGAACAAGATAAATTCCCCATGGGACATGTTGTCAGTTCCACAATAAGAGATTGCTCATCGAGAAAGGTATAGATCCAAACTCCTTCTCATACCTGAGGACCTGATTTAGTAGTCAAGACCTCTTCTAGTAGTACTTTACTGTGAAATTTAAGAATAACAAATGTTCTTGGAATTGTAACTCACTGAGTTCACCACCTCCCTACCCCTTCCTCTGCCCTGACCACCCAAATTCAGTCAGAGTGCTGTTGCCATTTATCCCATGCTGACAGTTAATCACCGCTGACAGTTTGTTAATTTTTGTCACTAACTAGGAAGAAATTGGCTAAAATACAAATACCAAGTGTTAAATTGGGACAAGATAAATCTTTAGAGCCTGGTAGCTAATGAATTGTTTGAGTAGTGAAACCCACTCTCTCAGCTTATCACAGAGATTTTTTTTTTTAAATTCTGATTTTAATTAACTGGCAGAAGTGCAGAACATATTTTTAAATCAGTAAGGTGTTTATTTTGGTTTTCTCAAAGTTCCAACTGTCACAGCTCAAAATTGGGAGAAAATTATAAAAAACTTCAAAATAAAGCTATTATTGGGAACCCTAATGCTTTCACTATCATTTTTGTTGCTGTTGAAACCCTTTTTTAATACAGCCAAGCAGAGCCTATCTACCTACCAGTCTTATGTGCCAATACATTTAGTATCTTAATTGGTGCTAAACAATGTGTGTATTTTGACAGAACTTCGTAATAGAACACTAATTAAAATATTATTTTTCAAGGGTAAAACAGGAATGTCAGACCACTCCAAAGTTAACATTTACTGAATATTTGTATGCAGTTTTCAAATTTCTCAGTTTCTGCAGTTCCCTAATTTGTTTCCTATCAGAGTAAATTGTGAAACTCAACTGACCTTAAGTACCAAGTTTATGCCAGTGCTGCTAAAGCAATTTTTGCACCTCTGAAGTAAGTTCAGCAGCACTGAGTACTGTTTTCATTCGGTCAAACTGGATAGCCTGTCCAAACCTTCAGTATATTAGTAATGTTGCACACTGCAATAGCTCAGTGTAGGCTTTTGCATCTTTCTCCAAGTGTTAAATGAAACCTAACAAAAGCACATAAATTTGACTTTTGAAGGAAAATTTTGAAGCTTCATCTGAATCTCAGTGGAGTTTTCCATGACACTTGTTAGTATTTGATGTTGTTGTTAAACCTTTCTTTGTCATCCATTATAGGTGTAACGTTTTACTAAAAAAAGCCTTGGTCAAATGATAAGGAACAGTGTTCCTCTATTATGTAGTAAAATATTTTTATATTCCTGACTATAGTCAGGAGGGGGTTTTTGTTCCAAGCTGTGAAATATTAGGCTTTCCCCCCTCCCTCCCTTCTTATAGAAGCATCTGGCTCTTTGCTAAAGTCTTCAAGCAGTTGTGCTGGCCCTGTTGGATTTAACTTTGGACTCTACTCTGCTTGATTTTTAGCTTGGTTTCTAATGCTTTTTCCTCCTTAATATTTTCTTGTAAATACTTTGAATTGAAGGAGAGTGTTTGCTCCATACAGATAGGAGTAAAACCCCAATGGTATTGCTGATAGCCATGCAGTCATGTGCTATAGCTTCGTGTTGTTACCCCTGCTCTGAAGGGAAGTCAAAGCTGCCACATCTCAGCTAGCAAGAGAAGATTTCCCTGTGAAATCTTAGTGTGCACACCCTGGACCTCCTAGCATCCCCTAAAGGGAGGCAAGCTAAGTTTGTCTATGCAATGAAGTTTTGTTGACACAAGTTATGTTGGTATAAAGTACCAAAAAAATTTGATCATACCATAGCACTGTTATCCTGACAAAAAACATTGGTGCAGTTGCAGCTGTGCCAACAGAAAGCAGCTTCTGTTGGCATTGCTTGTAAATTTGAGAGGAGGTTTTGTGGAGATATGTATGAGTATATACTCGTGTGTGAGCTGGCAAAAAGATCTTATATGTTCTTTCTGTAGCTGAGGGCTCTGCTTACATAGTACGTGTAGGTGCATGAAGGGGGGCTCTGCAGCATGGGCAGCTCTACACTGGTTCTGCTGTGCAGAAGCCTCCCAGCCTTGTGGAGAAACTGACCTATGGTCTGCAGAGACAAGCTCTCCTCAGCTTTCTGAAGGATTTAGGAGAAGGTTACTCATGTCCTTCAATCCTTCTCCCTGATCTGGCAGAGTGTCTTTTCGGAATTTTTTCTTCAATAATTTTTTGTTCATTCTTATTGAGAGGTGATGTTTAAGACAGAAATGTGTTCCTTTAGCTCTTCAAGGCCAAGTGCAAGGTCCTGCACATGATTCAAGGCAATCCCAAGCACCAGTACAGTCTGGGAAGAGAACAGCCCTGAGGAGAAGGACTTGGGGGATGTTGATGAGAATCAAAACATGAGCTGACCATGTGTGCTTGCAGCCCAGAAAGCCAACTATATCCTGGGCTGCATCAAAAAATGCGTGGCCAGCAGGTCAAGGTGATTCTTCACCTCTACTCCACTATTATGAGACCCCACCTGGACTATCGTGTACAGTTCTGGGGGCCTCAACATAAGAAGGACATGGACCTGTTGGAGCAAGTCCAGAGGAGGGCCACAAAGATGATCAGAGGGCTGGAGCACATCTCTTACAAAGACAGCCTGAGAGAGTTGAGGCCTGGAGAAGAGAAGGCTCAAGGGGGACCTCAGAGTGGCCTTCCTGTACCTGAAGGGGGGTTATGGGAAAGCTGGGGAGGTACATTTAAAAGGGCTTGTAGTGATAGGACAAATAATGGTTTTAAGCTGAAAGAGGGTAGATTTAGTTTAGACATTAGGAGGAAATTCTTTAGTGTGACAGTGGTGAGACACTGGAACAGGTTGCCCAGGGAAGTTGTGTCTCCTCCTCTCCCTGGAAGAATTCAAGGCCAGGTTGGATGGGGCTCTGAACAACCTGGTCTAGTGGGAGGTGTCCCTGCCCATGCAGGGGGGTTGAGACTAGATGATCTTCACGGTTCCTTCCAACCCAAACCATTCTATGATTCTTCTCATTTACATCCAGTGTAACTTGATCAAGGTTAGTTTTGCCCCAACAGGTCAAGATAAATTTGACTTTTGAAGGAAAATTTTGAAGCTTCATCTGAATCTCAGTGGAGTTTTCCATGACACTTGTTAGTATTTGATGTTGTTGTTAAACCTTTCTTTGTCATCCATTATAGGTGTAACGTTTTACTAAAAAAAGCCTTGGTCAAATGATAAGGAACAGTGTTCCTCTATTATGTAGTAAAATATTTTTATATTCCTGACTATAGTCAGGAGGGGGTTTTTGTTCCAAGCTGTGAAATATTAGGCTTTCCCCCCTCCCTCCCTTCTTATAGAAGCATCTGGCTCTTTGCTAAAGTCTTCAAGCAGTTGTGCTGGCCCTGTTGGATTTAACTTTGGACTCTACTCTGCTTGATTTTTAGCTTGGTTTCTAATGCTTTTTCCTCCTTAATATTTTCTTGTAAATACTTTGAATTGAAGGAGAGTGTTTGCTCCATACAGATAGGAGTAAAACCCCAATGGTATTGCTGATAGCCATGCAGTCATGTGCTATAGCTTCGTGTTGTTACCCCTGCTCTGAAGGGAAGTCAAAGCTGCCACATCTCAGCTAGCAAGAGAAGATTTCCCTGTGAAATCTTAGTGTGCACACCCTGGACCTCCTAGCATCCCCTAAAGGGAGGCAAGCTAAGTTTGTCTATGCAATGAAGTTTTGTTGACACAAGTTATGTTGGTATAAAGTACCAAAAAAATTTGATCATACCATAGCACTGTTATCCTGACAAAAAACATTGGTGCAGTTGCAGCTGTGCCAACAGAAAGCAGCTTCTGTTGGCATTGCTTGTAAATTTGAGAGGAGGTTTTGTGGAGATAAGTATGAGTATATACTCGTGTGTGAGCTGGCAAAAAGATCTTATATGTTCTTTCTGTAGCTGAGGGCTCTGCTTACATAGTACGTGTAGGTGCATGAAGGGGGGCTCTGCAGCATGGGCAGCTCTACACTGGTTCTGCTGTGCAGAAGCCTCCCAGCCTTGTGGAGAAACTGACCTATGGTCTGCAGAGACAAGCTCTCCTCAGCTTTCTGAAGGATTTAGGAGAAGGTTACTCATGTCCTTCAATCCTTCTCCCTGATCTGGCAGAGTGTCTTTTCGGAATTTTTTCTTCAATAATTTTTTGTTCATTCTTATTGAGAGGTGATGTTTAAGACAGAAATGTGTTCCTTTAGCTCTTCAAGGCCAAGTGCAAGGTCCTGCACATGATTCAAGGCAATCCCAAGCACCAGTACAGTCTGGGAAGAGAACAGCCCTGAGGAGAAGGACTTGGGGGATGTTGATGAGAATCAAAACATGAGCTGACCATGTGTGCTTGCAGCCCAGAAAGCCAACTATATCCTGGGCTGCATCAAAAAATGCGTGGCCAGCAGGTCAAGGTGATTCTTCACCTCTACTCCACTATTATGAGACCCCACCTGGACTATCGTGTACAGTTCTGGGGGCCTCAACATAAGAAGGACATGGACCTGTTGGAGCAAGTCCAGAGGAGGGCCACAAAGATGATCAGAGGGCTGGAGCACATCTCTTACAAAGACAGCCTGAGAGAGTTGAGGCCTGGAGAAGAGAAGGCTCAAGGGGGACCTCAGAGTGGCCTTCCTGTACCTGAAGGGGGGTTATGGGAAAGCTGGGGAGGTACATTTAAAAGGGCTTGTAGTGATAGGACAAATAATGGTTTTAAGCTGAAAGAGGGTAGATTTAGTTTAGACATTAGGAGGAAATTCTTTAGTGTGACAGTGGTGAGACACTGGAACAGGTTGCCCAGGGAAGTTGTGTCTCCTCCTCTCCCTGGAAGAATTCAAGGCCAGGTTGGATGGGGCTCTGAACAACCTGGTCTAGTGGGAGGTGTCCCTGCCCATGCAGGGGGGTTGAGACTAGATGATCTTCACGGTTCCTTCCAACCCAAACCATTCTATGATTCTTCTCATTTACATCCAGTGTAACTTGATCAAGGTTAGTTTTGCCCCAACAGGTCAAGTATGAGACAGTTATCTAAAAGAAATCAATTACATATTTTAAAGTATATTATTAATTTGAAAAATTAAACTTAAGGCAAACGGTTTTGATTTGGTTTTCCTAGGAGTAAATATGCATTCAAGAATGAGAAATCAGTGTTTGAATGATCTCTTTTCATTGTGAATTCATTTTGAACAATACCAATTAATATACTAGGTGACTTTGCCAGTCATTTGAATGAAAGAGATAAAGTGCCAGCCCTTATATATATTTTAAGAATCTGCACAATAAATCATGCTGTTGCCAGCTATTGTTTCTTTGTAAAGTTAATTTAGATTTATTTAGCTAACTGTCGGTCTAAAGCAGACACTTTCAGTCAGTTTCATAAGCAGGGTGAAGAGGACAGAAGGAAGTCACAAGCAGACAATCCAGAAGAATAACTGTCATCTCTGTGAGTAGATGTGTTTGTGGGGAGGACACTGCTCTCACTCACACTCAGAGTGATACTTGAATACAGGGAGTTTGCCTGCATGATAGGAAAGCCCTAGGATTTTTTACTTCTTTTTTTATTACTTAGGATTTGTAGTATCAAATATAGCAGAATATTCTATTTATAGTATTAGAAAGGAGGCCTTGACCATATAGGGTTATTCATTTGCTGTCATAATTTCATTTCTAGTATCTTTTTTATTATGTTTCCAGTTTCTGTTATAAGTTTTTCTCCTGCCCTCCCTCCTTCAGCTGTCCCCTGCCCTAATATGGAGAATAAGTTCAAGCAGAGTATGTGATATCATTTTTATTGCACACTATATGGCTAAAAAAGTAATCACTTGAGAACTGAACATTTAATTTAGTTTTAAGATATTTCCTTGGATGTACACACATGCACTCCAAAGTATTTTGCCTAAATTAAACTTGGCTACTTTATTTTGTAACTGTGAAAAGTGGGAATGTTTCTATGGTTTCATTTGTCCTCAGCTTTACAAAGCTTTTTGCTGAAGGTGTATTAGACATCATTTATTATATTTCTTAAGTCTTATTCCATAGAGTATGTATTTTTATTTTTAATGTCTTTGGTGCAAGTATTTTTCTAATTTATGAAAGAATTTTAATATGGTCTTCCTGAACTGTTGTATTTAGATTTACTCCCTGGCAGAGAAATTCTCTCCTTCAGAAATTGATTCTTGATGGTTTCTGTCTGGTTTGTGTGGGATGTTCATGACATTCAACTTTTTCTTTATTAACTTTTCAGCAAAAATGCTTGTTTCATAGGGGGGAAATCCTCAGTTCTCTCTAAAAGCTTAAAACATAGTGATTTGATTAGAATATATTTGTTTGGGCAGGGTGTGTGTGTTTTTTTTTCTTCCTTTACAAGCTGTATAATATAACTGCTGTATTAAGGTACTGTATTTAATTTTAAGGGTTAGCTTTATCTAAATCTAGTGGAAACAGAGCATATCTATTCAGTTTTTGTAGATCACTTTACTGAATCAGACTCTGTGCAGGGAATATTGATGCTAGAAATCAACACCAATAAGCAAACTAAAAAAAAAAGATCTGTTTTTACGTAAATCTTTGGATTAATAATGATCTAAGAGTTTTGGAAAATATTTCATCCAGTTTCTGACTAGATACACTCAAGTATTTGTGGACTTTTATGAAGTTTTTACTGGGGAAATGTAATTAATTTTTATATGTCTTGGAGAAAACATGGCCTTTTTTTGGTTCTTTTTCTGTGTTCTCTTGACATCAGTCAAATACGGAGAACATCTTTTGTCTTATCCTAGATTCTGTACGCGTGGAATTGCAAAATACTCACTGCATTGAATGTGTACTGTTTTACAATGTTTTCACAGACCATCAGCAGCAATCTGAGAAAAAGCTGACATAACAAAATCATGTAGCCAGTTTCTTATTGTGTGTGAAAGAACACTTGTAAAGTATGATGTAATTCCTATACATAAAACTGTATATTCAAGATATCTTGAGATGTGCCTGTGAACAGAAGTTTATTATTTCATGCCAGCATAGCAATGCTAAATTTAGCACTTAAGCACACCATAGCAATAAGTGCATCAGAATTTCAGTTATTTTGTACTGATTAAGAAACAAAACAAACCTGAAAAAAAACCCACAAGCCACAGCACAAAACCTCAAATAGAAGTTCGCAACTGGTTTTCATTGTACTGCACTGGCCTTATGACCTCTGTAAACTCTGAACTTCAGGCAGAATTTGTTGTTTTCAAGGCTTAAGAAAGTGCTATTCCATTTTAGGCGAAAATGCCTCTTTTTCTAAGGATTATGGTTTGATAGTCTGGCTTGATTTGTCAGCTGTGAGTTTTTATCCTGATACCACTACTCGTGGTCAGGTTCTAACTAAAGGATGTGCTGCGTTCAGTGATGATACCTGTGCCAGGGGGGAGAAGACAGAATAATTCCTTGTCGGACTGGATGAGTTGCATTTATATTAAGTGCTTTCAAATTTTGGTTTTAGCTTGGATATTCTTTTAAGAGCTAGAGAAAACAGATATGTAAGAAGCCATGAAAGACACTGTATTAGATGTGAAATTCTGTGTTATGAGTTGTTCTGAAAGAGATCTCCTCAATCTAGAAGTGCTTGGTAGGACTTTGTTCTAGATGTGCTGTGTAGTAGATCTGTATTTTACTGCTTGGACGCATGTCTTCAGTTAAAGTTCGCAAACAAATTATACCAGAACTACCTCATCAAGTAGCAAGGGGCAGAAAGCTTCAGTTTGGCATATGGCAGGATTTTGCTGTGCTGATTCATGTGCGTGCGAGAGGAGAGGAAATGAAGAGTGCTGTCATCAGCTGAAACTGCAGGGAAGTTTTCTGCAGTAGAAACTGATAAAACAGATTGTGATTTAACACACTCAGTGTTAGCCTAATAGATCAGAGAGCTCTGTTTTATGTGGATCACTTGTTGACTGAAAAAAATCATTTCAAAGCAATAGAAGCTGTGAATAATTATGACATGGTGGGGGGGGGGGGGGGTGTGGGGGGAAGAGAGAGAGTAGAAAAACATCTCCCAAATGGTTCAATTCAGCAAATCCATAGTGAATCATTTTTGTTCAAGGGTAAGTTGATAAGATGGAGGAAAGAGCAGGGATAATGATAGTACTGTTACCTCCTCAAGAAACTTCCCATTATTTCAGATAACCAAAAAACACAGGTCACTTAAGGTGGGAGAATACAGTTATGCCTTTGCTCTTTGCTCTGTTTGAGCTTAATGCTCTACTTATGACTAATTGTTTGTAGCTGTTTTAATTTCGGTATCAGAAATGTTTTAGTATTAGTAGGCAAATGTACCGTATGTTCAAAATTTAAAGGATTATTTTTAAAAAGCAGACCATGCCAATTTTTGTGATTCATTAGGAAGCTTAACCAGTGTCACTTTTTCGTATAAGCCCATCATAATTATAAGATCATCAAGATACTCATTTGGAAGCTGTTGTCTGTATTTTCTGAATTCAAAGCTCTTAGAAGATTGAAGGCTAATGATTTTCAGTTCAGTGACAGAGACTTGTATTTTTATATATTTTTTTCACTGAGGGAATTTTTTTTCTCTATAGCTAAAACTGCTCATGCATCTTTATATATGGATGCATTTTACTCAGATTCTATTTTTATACACCATAAAGCGAATGGAAACTGGGATGCACAGTGTTATTCCTATCTGATCTGTGAGTGTTTCATGGGAAAACATTAGGAAACAAACAGAGGTGATAAGGTTGCATGTAAGGATTTTTCACAAATTGATTTAATACCACCCACAGAGTTTTGGCTATTTTGCTTGACAGAAAACAAAGAGTGAGCAATTATGGTTTACTGTTTGTGACATCATTTATAAGCTAAATTTAATTTTCTACTGAACATCCACTTGGTAATGTCATAGTAATAACTTCCTATTGATTAATTAAATCTGTTCCTTCTCCTCCTTATTTGTAACTTGCATGAAGTTGCCAAAATGTGAGTCCATTTTCTTACTAACAAGCTGTGAATGGGGATGCTGTAGACATTTTAATTTTCTTTTTAGTTTTGCTGAGAAGTAACAATTTAAAATGGATTGACTTCTTCAACTTGATTCTCTCAAAATAAGCTGAAGTTCTGAAGTATCGCAGAATAGTTTGGGTTTTTTTGAATTATGAGGCATTTTCACTACATCGGCAACATACAGAATTGTTGTCTATGAATTGGTAGTATTTAAAGTACTTTAGAAAGGGACTAATTTGAAGGAAAGGGAGCATCTAGTTCTTGAAACACTATGTGAAATAGGCTGTTGGGTAGGAAGAGTTTCTTCAAAAAGGTCTTTTTTGTAAAAGGTTACACTGAATGAAAGTGAACACAAACTGATCAGTCTCCAAAACTAAAGGAAATCTGCTGATACTTGTGTCGCTCCTTTATAACAAGGTTTTAGCATTTGAATGTTGTACTAGATTTCAGCAGTTTTGAACCCTTCAGTGAGCTGAAGAAAACAGTAAATTTAGATCCTAGGAAAGGTTAAATTAGAAGGCAAGCACCTGAAGAATATTTGAGCATACTTGATGTCTGACAACATTAAAACAATCTCTACAAATTTTCAGAATATGATAAAAATAGCAACCTTTTCAGTAGAACATAGATGAGTTGACAACTTGAAACTGTCTCATTTCATTTGTCTTTTACTGATTTTGAAAGTTCAATTATTTGATCCTTTCAGATTTGACAATCATTGAGGCCTTTACCTTATTTAGATAAGCACTTTTGTGTCACATTGTTGTTATATGTTTTTGAATATAGAACAGAAGAATCTCAATTGCCTGCTTAACACACTACATTACAAGACAACTTTTCCAGTACTCTGACTTGGCAATGTTGGTGGCAATTTACTGGGTTACAAAACGTTTTTCACAGCCTATTTGTCTGATACGTTGAATTTTGAATCAATTTTACTGCAAGAATAAATATTTGGTGAGATTTTTAGTAGCTTAGCATTTGCTCTGTTTGCCTGAATTGACAACTTTCCTCCTTGGATTGGAAGAAACTATTGAGGTTGTCTTTAATAAGAGAATTTGAGATCACTTTGTGGGAGCTTAAACTGAAATCTCTTCTTTATTTTCAGTCTGAAATACAGCAGGCCTGTCTGAAAAGAAACAGAGAAACTCCAGTCTCAGAGAACTGTTTTTAGAAGAACTTGTCAATGTCTAATAACCTCAGATTGTTTTCCTCTCCTGCTCCATTGACTTAAATTTATTTTGAATCCTAATACTTCAAGTCACTGACAACATATTTTTTGAGTGCTACTGAATGCTAAATCTATTTTTTAATTCTGTTTAAGTACTTGAGAATTAATAGATTATCCATAGGACAGTGAACTTTCAAAACACTTTCTTTTGAGGACTTCTAGCACTTTAAGGTAAGGAGCTAAAGCAAAAAAAAAATTAAATGGGAAATTTGTTTTCTGCCTGCCTGACCAAAAATCAAACCATTTGTATTCTGTATCGTTTTGTGATAACAAGTGACTCCCTCACAATGTACAATTCTTTGCAAGAATTTGAGGTTGACCTTTCATTTTGAGAAGAAATTGAAACACATGGTACTGGAGAGGAAGATGTAATTAAACCATCTAGTTAGGAGTGAAGAAGTTCTGAGTTCAAATCTTTTCTCCTATGGAGTTTTTATTAATTTTATCCCATTATAGATAAAACATCAAGTGTCTCATGAGAACAGGTTTTACCTGT
Source organism: Chaetura pelagica (assembly GCF_000747805.2). Classification (NCBI taxonomy): domain Eukaryota; kingdom Metazoa; phylum Chordata; class Aves; order Apodiformes; family Apodidae; genus Chaetura; species Chaetura pelagica. The sequence goes on along the minus strand of NW_009952366.1, from coordinate 4,284,724 downwards.
TCCTGACTGAACATCCTAACCACTGAACCAAAGCTGTTTGACCAGTGGTAAAATTTGAACAGCATGTCTGGAGAGAGTACCCTTTCTTCCACAGCTTCGTGCCCTTAAAAAGCAACAGCCTGGCTGACAAAGCATTGTGCAATGAGCCATCAGTTTAAATAGCCTTAGACTGAGAAGGCCAGTTCTGTGTAGTCCAATGCAAATATTGTAACCACCAGGGCATTCTGTAGAACAGCCTCGGACAATTAATGTTTGAAATCTGTAGTTTGATGTCTAGCATGCTTTTATTTTTTGACACAACCCAGTATCAATATGAATCACTGGATTTCAGTATTAGTTGCCTCAGACCTTTATTACTTGACATGCTTAGTTCATTTGTATGAATCAGTCACCAAGCACAGATAAGAGTGCTAAACAGGAAAGCGAGGTATCTTCTAGTCCATTCATCATAACAAAATCAATGAAAGTGACATATTACCAAATACCATGGTACTATCAAACTTTGAGAAGGGTTCCGTGTGGTTTCATAGCATTGTAAGTTTAGGTTTGAAATGTATGCATGGGTATCTCCTCCTGTCCCTATTAACCCCATACTCAGCACTTCGTGGATTCTTGCTTGGGGGTTGAGAGCTGTACTTGCAGAACTTGTCTGCACAAGGGAGCTTTTAACCCAGAAAGGGTAGTGAGACTTTCTTCTTTGCCCTGTGCCTCAGGTTCGAAACCCTCTTGCCCTGCCACAACTGCTGCTTTCAGCCATTCCCCTCCTTAGATCCATGACCATCTACTGACCCTATGTGTCTGGCATTTTTAGTTTGCTCTTGTACTTTGCTAGTAAAAAGGAAAACCCTTCCAGAGAGATGGTGAATGCAACCTCTCTCTAGCTTATTTCTCTCTCATTGATGTAGATAGCACAACTTCACCACTTAGGGAGGAAAAGATTTTGAATAATCAGCAACAGTAAGTTCAGAGAACAGAGCACGTCAGCTGGTCAGGGCTGTGCAGGATAGCACTGAAGACATGAGAACAGTATTGTGGATAATGCAGCAGTATAAATTCCAGATAAGATTGATATGATTTAGTAATACTTAAAACCATGACATTATTGTAGTAGTAGTATTTCATCTATCACCCTCTGATCCTACCTGATTCAAAGGCAGGGTCAACACATAAATCATTCTTGACAAAAACTCATCAACATGCCTAGGTAATCTTGTAAAGGTTTACCACTAATTCTGCCTAGCAACTCATTCTACAAGTTTATTTATAGACTTAGGAGAGTATTTGTTTTTCATGACTGACAAAGATTTTAAGGCTCTTTCTTTAGAAGAACTGGTCTGCTTTAGAACATAAATACATTTTGGGTGCATTGTAAGTATTGTGCATTTTAAATACATCAGGTAAGACCAACATTTACCCTTTGCATAGTTAATGGATATTTTCTTCAGCTATCAATACATTTCAAGGAAACTGTTAACTTGTAACCTTAAAGTTTTATTTTGTAAATGCTGTGGATATAGAAAATATAATTAGAGATAACAGAACTTGATAACCTCAGTTTATTTTAATGTAAAAATAAACTAATATTATCTAAAGGTATAAGACATTTTCAAAGAAATATCAAAAAATCATTAATCAATCAGGTAAAGTTGAAGGACCTTCTAGTGAATTAGTGATGATGTAACCTGTTATGACTCAAAAGTGCCATTAAGAATTTCAAAGCACAAACAAAATCAGAAGTAATTGGGAAGGTTGTGCTCTTTCACTTACCCTGGAGCAATGTTTATTCATCAAACTTCTTTCTCTCTTAACTTGTGTCTTTTGTGTTGTTTCCTCCCCCCATTTTCTGAAGGAATCAGTTTCTCAAAAAGTAATGCCACTGACTAAACAGCTGAAAACTACTTTTTTATTATTATTATTCTGAAAGAAGACGCTAATTCCTACTAAAGAAAAGTTTCATACTATGGAGCTGGAAGGAACCCTTTGTGATCACCTGGTCACACATGGATTTTTCATTCATATTACTGCTGTGAATTAATTTCTTTCTGAACTAGAATTATCTTTTTGAAAAAAAAACTCCAGACAGCAATAGTATTTACTTGAGCTTTAATTCAAGCTCTAGTAACACATCATGTATTTCCTCATTTTATATGTACCTGAAACATACACATAAAGACTGCTGAGATTTCTCTCATTGCCTCATCCATCACAGCTGAAATTCTCTTCAGTGAGAATGAATTGAAGTGTTGTGAGTTGGAGCTGGTACAAGAAGCAAATGTGAAGGCCCTTTGTGTGTGCATATATGTGTATACAGATTTTTTTTTAAAAAACCTAAAAGCCAGAATTTTCTGCCTATCTCTTTGTATGGTTCCAATTACATGAAGACAAAGACAACTGAATCTTCAAATGGTGTTTCTGTATTCAAGGATGGTGTCAGCAGTGAAGATCTGCGGGATCACCCTGCTTCATTCTTGACAACAACTTCAAAAAGGAAGTCAGAGAGTGAATCGATGGCGTATAACGTGGACAGGCAGATAGGCATCTCCCCCTCCATGGCTAATGCTTTGGAGCACATTGTGGAGCAACTGGACGTTTTAACTCTGGTGAGTATACAATAACACACTTGCAATGGAAAATGAAAATGCTGGCAATGGGCATATAAACCCAGGAACCATGTTCATTAATCAGAATATTAAAGTCTATCAGGTTATTTTGCATAGTTGTATAGTCAAGTGACTGTCTTGGATTTTTCCTTTCAGTAAACATCGATCATATGCATTGTGTTTGTTAAAGTAAAAGAGTCCTGCTAATTAATAATAAAAATTATTGTCATATTTCTGGCTCTAGAAGGAAAAGAGTCACTATTTTTCAGTAGTGAAATCTAGCGTAGATTTTCCCAGAAGCCAGTTGTTTAGCAGACACTGTCAGATTCCATCTTGAACAGTCACACAGGGGATGAAAAAAGTAAATTAAAAACCATTAAATCCCTGTTCAAACTTAGTGTTCAAGGTTTTGGTTTAGGTAGGAATCTAAGCAGTGGAATAATTCCTGGTGTCAGTAAAACTGCATGAGTAGTAGTCTCTGTCAGTGACTCTAAATCTTTTGTTTACAAATGCTCAATTCTTTTTAGTAACCAGAGTTAGCCAATATATGGCTAATACTCTGTAGTGTGTAATATAGTAACATTAAATGAAATTAAAAGGGAGTGGCTAAGGGTTTTTCCTTGCATTCTTTTATGATACATATGTTAAGAAAGTTTTGGGGATTATGGGGTCAAGTCATCAGTTGAAAATCGTTTGTGTTGTAAATTCGATTAAAAAGAAACTGCCAGTCTGTGTCCCGAAACCTGCCTTTTCTGTTGAAGCTAGTCTCTTGGAAAATGCCTTTTAATAGTATATTTCTTCTCACTTTCTTTTTTTTTGGGATGCCTTAAAAGTTTCTTTTAGGTTTTTGGAAGGCATCATTTGGGGTCACCAGTGATGACTGTTTTTCTGTTGAAATATGGATGCGACTTTTGCATTAGTATTTCAGAGTCATTTTATGTATGTGGGTCTATATATTTCTCTCTCTCAGAGAAATTATCTTGTGAAAGCAATTTAAAACCTTAAGACAATCTCTGTAGCCATTATTTTTAAATACAGTTGTAAACAGTGGAATAGCTAAGGAAAAGCCATCCTACAGTGTTTTTTCCTGTTGAGTTAAAATTATTTTTCTTATGTTACTATGTTACACTTTTTTTATAATACTGTATGAGTAATACAAAAAACAAATTACTGTCCTCTTCATGCAGACTATTTCAATCCTGGAACAACGTCTGACTTTGACTGAAGATAAACTGAAAGAATGCTTAGAAAATCAGCAAAAAATGTTACTTCAGGGAAGGCGGGAGGAATAAAAGATGAAAATGAACTGTGTTGATGAATATGTTTCATATATTCACAAGGAAATAATAAATGTTATTTCATCAGATTTTGCTATAAGCAAAAAAAAAAGTCCTCCTTTGCTTAACAAGTCAGTGTAATAAAAACTGAAGGAAAAAAGTATACAACACGTTTTAAACATTGGTAGCTAGCAAATATTCTGGTTATATATCTAATAAAGTGTGGCCCAGCCAAAACTAATATTTCTAAAAAATTCCCATTAAACATTACAGGACTCTTATTTGAACATAAGAAAGATCTTTGAATACAACTAAGCAACAAATTACACATTTTTAGAAGAAAGAAAATATGGAAGTGCACTATGCAAGTTTTTTAACTCAGGTAAAGATTGTAAAAATAGTGCTCTTTGTGCTAAGGCAACGTTACTCAAGGCCCTATATTAAATAAGACCTAATTAGCCCTAACCTCAAAAATGCTAGAGGTTGCCTTTGTCCCTTACATACTCTCAAATATTTTACCAAAAGGTAGCAAAAATTACTCTGTATCTTCTAAACATTTTAGTGATGATTGCAAGAATGTCTAGTGTAAAATCTTTCAGTTACAACTATGAACTTTTCGAACCAAGCACAGAATTATGCAAAATCTATACAATAAATGCAAAAGATTCTCATCCTTCAAGGACTTCTCCAGGTGCTCAAGCTTTGCATGCTATGAATGTCCCCCATCAGTTAATGCATTATGACTGAAGCCATAAATCAGGAAGGACTTTGCAATGTATGATTATTTTTATTTTATTTGTTAATAAAAATGCAAAAGGAAATTGTAAGTCTTGTTTTTTAATATAAAACATCTATGCTGCTTTATTTATCGCTTTTTTTTTTTTAATGGCAAAATTGCAAAATACCTGTTGTAAATCCACAATCAAAACTAGGTAGTCATCCATTTCAGCAACTGAAAGGAAAAAAAATAGGGCACTTGAAATGGAAGGGAGCACTTTAATGCACTTCTGTAACTGATTGTATATAGATAAAGCCCATTTCCCAGGCTGAACCTCATTAGCATGAATAGAGTTCAGTATAAGTACAGAAGCTCATGGTGTAAATACTGTTGTGGTTTGAGCCTAAGCCCTAAGCAGTCAATTTTTTTTTAACTCTTGTTTTTTTCTCCTAGTAATCTCTTTCAGGCAGCCAGACATCACCTCACTTGCTTGGTAAACTCTGAATTTTGCCAACGTGTATTACATATTTTCAGCTCAGTCTTTAGTAGTACTGCTCTAGCAGAGAAGCAGTCTCTTCTTACAAAAATGTGAGGTTCAGCTATTTCTGTGCTATGTCCTAGCTACAGAATTTTTTTGTGCAAGGATGGTCTTACATATTCCAATGTAAACAGCCTGACCTTTGATTATGCAATTGTTAATAATTCTATATAACACAGTTATGTAAATACTTGTAGGTCTTTTAGGTCAGATGCATTTTGCTTTATGCATTTGCATATACTCTTCTGGTCTTTGCCTTTCTTGGCTCCAGTAGAAGACACAAAACCATATAGCTATTAAAATCCTCTGCTTATTTCTTGTTTTCTCTGAGTGAACTATATATATATGTGTGTGTGAATAAAAGCTATAGATTTTTTTTTGTTGTTAAGCTTTCAGCATTATTTATCAACAAGATTTGGAAGTTTCTTTTACTTGTGTATTTTTTAATAACATCTCTCCCAAAATTTTATTTTCTGCCTTAGCTCCTATCACTAATCTTGCTTCCTTTTCAGTGCCTATCATCTGGAGCATTTCCTGCTTAATCCAGTTTATTCCTCTACTGTTTGTGACTCTGGTGACCTAACATAACATTCCGAAATTAAGACATGTCTTCATCAGTCTGTGAAGGGTGTCTGCTGATATTGAAACTCAACATGCATAACACCTGGGATGTCTGAATAACTAGAGATGGTTGGTTGATAACACAGTGGAGGTATTTTCCTAAGGCAGTAATGGCTGTCCTAAAACACAACCCCAACCAGCTAATATGGTGTTTCTTTTAAAGGAACATTGATGTAGGCTGATTCTCTTGATCCATGTAATTTCAAATAAAGCTATGAAATAGAAATCTTTATTTAAAAGCAGCTGAAGAGGCTGGTTAAACTCTCAGAAGCATATACTCCAGGGTTTGTGCTCTAGCAAATACCTGGTGACTTGACTAATTTGAATTATCTTATAAGAGCTAGAGGAAAATTACAGCTCTTTAGTCTTAGTTGTGCTTCTCCACCATATGAAAAAGTAATTGCAGAGGTCTTAAAATTATTAAGAAAAAACATCTGTACTGTAGACTCCAGTGGAGTTGTAGAAGTCCATACTTGTTCTGAACAAGCTGATCCACATCCCTGATGGAGTCTAGCTTTCCTCAAGATAAGCTGTCCCTTTGAAAGTAAATGTAAATAGGCCACCCTGCTGGAGAAAGACTGTTTCCAGCATTCAGGCCACCTACTGCAAAAATGCCTCTGTTACTTATGAAAAAAAATATCATCAATATTCGAATGACCTGCAGTAGATCCTTAAGAGTTGGTGAGGAGAGAGAGAAGGTGGCATTTAACCTCTCCTGCTGGCATCACTGGGAGGAACCCAACTTCAAATTCCTGAAGTGTGAAAGCATTATGCAGTGGCTCAGCAACTCATTGTATGGGCTTCTGCAGACATTTCAAAACAAAATTCTCATTCAAATGGAAAGAAATACCATGTCTTATTTTCTTTTGGAATTCCCATCAAAGCTTAGTGTCATTTAAATTGAATTTTTATCTTGTACATTGCATAAAGCATGATGTTGAGGCAGTACAGGTATTTTTTTCAGTATTTCATTTTGAATAGTAAAATGCACTTCCTTTGGGAGCATGTTCAGAGGTTCCTGGATATCACTGTGGGGGCCCACACCAAATGGCTAAATGTTGCAATGCTGAACCAGGAGGCACTTCACTTTCTATTTTGATCTGAACACAGGGGTTTTCAAATACCAGGGATAAATCAGACAGAGACATCAGTTCATGCCAATAATCCATTGTGCTTTATGGACCAACCTGACAACTCAAACTATATTATGGGTTTCATCTTATTTTTGAAGGCTGTTTAATTTTGTGTTGTTTTTCGTTGGTTGGTTGGCTTTGGGGTGCTTTTTTTTTTCAATCACACCACTACATTTTCCAAAACGTTTCAGTGTTTACTTTTTTCTACTGCTGGCACGTTTTTTTATAAACTTAGGATTTTGGAAAACATGTTCCTGCAGGCGAATGTATCTGAACAACTCCCTGATCTTTGGGGGATTGTTGTTTCTTGCTTTTACATAGATAAGCTAATAATTTGTTGTTTCATTATCTTTATGTTTGGAAGCTTAAGCTGTGGTTTTAAATTTTGATTAAACTAATCTACTGGCTGGAGAAATTATGGTAGAATAGGTTCTTCTCACCATTTTAGGATGGCTTGAACACATCCCTGCAGCATGAAGAGTTAGAGGCATGCAACATCCTGCTGTTACTTATTTATTTAAATAAATAAATGTGCTGTTCTATTTTTAGGGTAAACAGAGGGGGTTTTTTCTTCCTAAAAGTCTTATTACAGCATTGCTGGATTCTATTCATTGCCATATCACAGCACAAAACCACTCTTGAGTTTTCTACTGAGCAGCAGTAGCTGGGATGTGAATGTATTTCCAAGGACGTAGCTTTATGTAACCTGTTTACCTTGTAAGACTTGTAAAGATCAGAAATACTTTACTCTTGGCCCCAAACAAGTAATGAATATGTATGTTCGCATTGGGTCCAGGAACAGTATGTTTTTGTCAGAGTGCCCCCTCAGGGGCTTTTTTGCACGCTTCGGATGCATAATACAATTGAAGCTGTTTCTTTGTGAGAAAATAGGTTAATGACTTGCCAAAAGGCAGATGTTAATTGGGAAAAGTGCATGCAAGTCCTTTTCTTGACAATGTCTGTGGGTCACATTTGTTATGACTTGCATCCAAGAACAGGTGCAATTTCAATTGACTCAGCTAACAGGGTGTGCTTAGTGCGCTCCACCAATTTCACCAGACATTTTAAATCCAGCAAAAAAAAAAAATCAGTTTCTAAACCAGTCAGTGAGCAATAAACTGCATGTATTGCCTGTTCCAGAATGTATACATGACTTAGTATTGTGATTAAGTGTGCTAATAATACTTTTTAAAGGCCTTTGGCTATTCGTTGGTATTGAATATTTTTACTGGTGAGCTCTGAGGAATCCTATAAAAGACAAAATGAGTCAAACCTTTCAAAATTTTTCTCTCTTAGGAGCCAACAGTTATAGACAATGAGTACCATGAGTGCATTTGTAAATGCAACCTAAAGAAGAAAAAAAGGTTTATTTTCACTAACACGTTTCATGCCACTAAGCTATGCAATCAGATTAAGATCTTCACCTTGCTCTGCTTCATTTTCCCTGTCTTCAGCTGCAAAAATTAATAAAACAAATGGGAAAAAACCCACCTGGGTGTGTCAGGGTCAGAAGAGCTGCTGTTTGACAGTTTAATAGTTTGATTCCAAGGGTCTCTGGAAATTTCTAAGCTACTCATACAAGTTCACTGGATCAGGGACTTCAGTTTGTATCCATGTGCCTAACCTCACCTCATCCTTCAAAAGTTACTCTTGCCTGAGAATAGACGAATATAAAATTTGGCTGTCTGGGAAACTGTGATGGTCTAGGCCATTGCAGGAACATCTAGTTCAAGAATCCTAACCTACAGCAGGGACCTGGGCATCAGAGGGCTCGGTGCACTTGCAGAGGCAAGAGTGGGCAGAGAAGAAATGCTGAGGATCTCAATGCTATCTAAATAAAGGATTCTGCAGAGTGGAGTGATTGTTAGGTATGTAACTCCCTTTATGGCCTGTGCCCTTGCAGAAGAGGACAAAGCAGAGAGACCCAACTTCTCTTCAAGCTGCTAAAAGAGGAAGCAATTGCCAGAAGAGAAGAAGGAAAGGCAAATATTAGCTACCTTTTTCACAGAACCATAGAATGCCAGGTTGAAAGGGACCTCAAGGATCATCTGATCCAACCTTTCTAGTTAATACTGTAGTTTATATGAAATGTTTATATTTTTCATCCTTTTGTGCCTTGGATTGTAATGGAATAGTACCTCTGCCTCAAGTTTTCTCTCCTCCTAATCCCTAGAGGAAATCTCTGCTCCTGTTAGAGAAATAAAACCTGCAGGCAAAGAGAAAGTAGCAGGAACTGCCAGTCTCTGTGCTAGAGGGTGTCACTGAAGCTTTTTCTGGCCACTGTGATGGAAGCCAAAGGCTTACAGTACTAATTCCAACACCTCTATTGGATGTTATTTCTGTCATAAGATTCAGAAGATTTATAAGATTCTTAGTAAAGCACATTTGCAACAGTCTGCTGCTGCTGGAGACATTATGAAAAAGTGTTAGAGAAACAGAAGTGGAGGAAGGTTAAAGCAACAAAGTCCTTTCTCTGAGTTCTTTTAAGAAAGACTCAGCTGAGCCATGTGCAAAGGGTCCTCCTGCTTTGTGCTGACTTTATCTCTCGCAACTGAAAAAAAAACCATTTAAGATGCAACACACTTGGGTGGTGTAAAAGACAGAACTCTCCCAGCAACAATTCTTTATCAGAGCACTTGTCAAACATTTTTTAAGTATTCTTTTTATTATTATTTTTACCCTGTGATACATGCTTGGAGCACAAGACTCAGGATGTTTGCTAGAGCCTGCAAAGAGAAAAACAAGACAGTTGCTTATGGCTTCTATCAGTGTCCAGGTTCTGCACTGATTGGTGGGCATATTCTGCTAAAATTAAGTAAAGCTGCACCTGAAAGTTGACATTGCAGGAAAAAGGCAAGGCTCTTAATCTCTAAGATTTGGAAGTCCCTGTACTTGTAAGAAAATTTACAACTGTAATAAGATGCTGTTTCCAGTTAAGTAGTGAGTGTAATCAGGCTAAGCCTATTTGATTATAATATTTAATTGTAGGTAACCATGCTGAGTGGGTTTGGTCTGCACTGATGTCTTTCTACAGCTTCATTGCTAAAACACTGTGAGCTTTTGTGCAGCTTCTGCAATCTATTCAGTATAGACTCAGCCTATAAATAGCTGCATTATTGAAAGACTGTGAGAGGTTCATTAGAGAAGTTGTGACAGCCTTGTTCGAGCCAGGGCTGATATAGTACCAAGTTACCACAGGGTTTCATCGTGCTGGTGACACTAAGCACGAAGCTGGGCTTTTGGCCATGCAGTGGAGTAGCTGCCCCTCTGGTCGTCCCCTCAATCACCCTGGCTGCAGACTCTCACAAAGTGCACAACAATTTTTTGCTGGCTCCAGGCACAGGGATTTTCTTTTCTCATGGTCACACCAATCTTGTCCCAGCCCAGAGCCAGGATGCAGCCAGGGTGTATGCCAGGGGCCAAAGCTGCAGGAAATCCTGCCTGATGTACCTCCCCACCAGCACAGACACAGCCAGGGGGATTAGTCACCTCAAAGTCACACACAGGCTTTGAGTACTTTGCTGACTCAATAGGAAGTCGCTGGCTGAAATCAGTAGGACTTCTCACATGACTGAAGTTCCATGCTGAAAATGTCTAAATCTTGTGCTCTGCATTCACATAACTGGAAATTAAGAGAGAAAACTTGAATAGCAACTGATGGCTGTTTTATTTCCAAGGTACATGGAAAACAAAAATACCCATTATAACTTGAACTTCTGGCTAGTTTAAATGGGTACTTTGCTATTTATTTCACAGCTGAGTTGGAGCCCCCTGCTTCTGGCTCTGGAGCTCAGGTACATGAAGACTATGCAGCACTAAGTCCTCTATTTGTAGACCTTATGCTGTGGCCTTTTGGGTACTCCTTTGGAAGAGATGCAAGAATAAGAGATGTGTCCAGTAACCATTCAAGAGTATGAAAAGGAAATATCCCTCATTTTGTTGTTTTTTTAATTCTTTTAAAAGAAAAATGCTCTCAGCTATTCATCTATTCCAGGCTGTGTATGTGTTTTCCGCATTTTTCTCTTTCATCTACATGCTCAAGTTAGTAATTTCAAAGTGAGAAAGTTATGCCCTTGTTACATAATCTGAGTATTGTGAAGAAATTATCTGTAATTTTTCTGGGGGATGGAGTGGGGAGGAACCAGGAAGAATACAAAACTAATAACCTGGTATTTGAAAAATGCTATTCAGAGCGAGAAAATTATGGATACAATAAAGTTGTTCTATCCCCACCAAGCAGCTCACTATTCCTTTTACATTTGTGTGTGTTGTAGGGTAACAAAGCTGAGCTTTCAGCACTCATTGTGAAAACAAAACCCAACGGAAATGCCAGAAGTCTTGTTTTGAAGATTTGTCCCATAGGAGGAGTAACTTACAAAACTATATATAACGTAGCCCATTCATGTTAGCTATGACACACACAATTGCTTTCTCAGTTTTCTTAAAAAAAATAAAATATTCAAAGAATGTTTATGCCATAAGAAAGCCTGGCTGGGAGGTTTCCAGGGCACAGGTTTTTGTCAGAGAATGCCGATTTGTTCTAAGCAAAATGTTTCGCAGAAACATCTCTGTTTGGATGAACTTCCGATGAAACACAGGCAGGTTTCCATCACAAACCAGCCTGATTTCCTGCCAGCTTGCCTGGCAGCCCTCCAGGCTCCACGGCACTGGGATGGCTCCAGGCTAAACCTGAGATTCTTCCTGGCTTTTTGTGTGTGTGTGTTTTTTTTAATTAGAGGGAAAAGGTCTTGGGAGAAATACACATTGGCTCTGCCTGGCTTTTTCTGGCTTCTTCAGAATTAGGTATTTTGAAAAAAGGACATTGCATGGCCCAGTCTCTTGTTTTGTTACATGGGAGAACCAAAGAAGCTTTCCTCCCTTTTGGAGAAGCTGCCATTTTTCATACCACATTATGCTCCATTGCTGAGCATTTTCAGGAGACCTTCCAGTGCTAACATTGCCTCTTCCTTCTTATTTTCTGAAAAGTCCAATATGCATTGCAGTCTCTCTGAATTAGCAGTGTCCTTCAGCTTCCTTCACTTGCTGCCCTCAGGCCAGTTTCTGGTACAGATGTTGCATCGACCTCACTAGTGTCTTCTGGGTACTTGTCGTTGCTGGAACTGTGGGTATGAGGCGGTTTCTTGGGAAACACAAGCACAGAGATACACTCCAGAAAGCTGCCTCAGCAGCCGGCTGCTCATGCATTGACTGCTGCTGCCTAGTTTATCTGCTCCATCTTCACTTGGAGGCAGAGATGTTTCTCTGCACTTCAGGCTGAATAAACCAAAAGCTGTAAGTTGTTTTATTTTTTCTTTTTATTGCGGGGTTATCTGAGGGCAGGACCTTGCTTAGACGTGTGCCTGGGATAGTGAGAAACAGTTCTTCCTCCCCACATGGGGAAGCCACCCCCCTGCCCCAGGAGGGCTCAATAGGTGAAACCAGCTGGGGAAGGCAGATAACTTCTCTTTCACTTCAGGGCACATGCTGTAGGCAGTTAACTTGATCTGCCTCTGTACTCCAGACTCTCAACCTCCAGCAACCTCCTATGTTGTTGTTTTTTTCCCTTCAGCCCGTGTGTTTCACCAGTATGTTAGTTGTGTCTGCATACTTGGGTTAACTTGGCTTTGAAAAGCATCTGACCAAGAAGAAGCATTTGACCAGCATCCAGAAGATCTGGTGATTTAAACTCTGCAGTTAATTTGGTCTTGGTGTTACCAAACAGCAGGATGCAGCTGTAAGCATCATTTTAATATACTCTTCAAGCATTAGAGTATCTATCTCATTTTTTTCCAGAGCTCTCAGTTTTAATGTTATTTTCTTAATCAGGAAACCCATTACATCTGAAAGTGAATTGTCCAAGAGGCTAGCACAGCCAGCGGAATCAGACTGTGTTGCTGTCACAGCAAAGCCAGGGGCTGGAGAAAGAACGAAGAAAGAAAACCATGTGCCCCAGTGTAATTTCCTAGGCTGTGCTATAAGCCCTGCCAGACACTGAAATCTCCAAGGAGAAAAAGAGGCTTTAAGTTTTAGGGGGGTTAGTGGAAGAAGCAACACCAGCAGAAGCTGAATGCAGGCAGAGAGAGAGAGAAGGAGAGGATAAGCATGAACCCCTTTCTGCTTAAGTATAGCCTCTGATAATTAGGTTGAACTGTGTTCCCAAATGTACCCACAACCTCTGCCTCTTCCTGCACTAATACTTTGTCCCGCCTATATGGTCTGTCCTACTGCAGCCCATCAGTTATTTGCTTATCTCTTCCTCTTTCTGTTTTCACTCTCTCTTCTCTCCCATCCTTTTCCTCTGAAAAAATATTTTGCAGCCTACAATTAGTGCACTTGGCTGAAGTCTTGTTGGGCATATCAGGAAGTTTTTTGGATCACAGATGGGTGGAGCTTCCCAAAAACATCAATTTAGTATTAAGGTTGTATAAACAATGGGTCTGCCAAACCTTGAATAGTGTGAGGCAGCCTCAAAATATCATGCCCCCTTCCAGATTTCTCTCATGGGTTACCTCACATGACAAGAGACACCGTGGCCTCCACAGTCACACAGCAAAAAATGACCACAGGTATCACCTCAGCATACTCTGGGAGAATTCTGCCTTGTCATGTTCATTCTTTTCTTTTGATCAGCCTGAAGCATTGGTACCAATGCACTTCAGTAGCTGCCTGTCCACAAGGCCATTGAGAAGTCATAATGGGCAAGACAGTTAGAAATGCAGGAGCATTTTCAAAGTTGTGTGTGAATTACCAAGCTCATTTCTGCCAGCTGTGGTGGAAAAATGAGCTGCATAATAATGACATTGTTTGCAGCAGCTATTGGATGGAGTTTGAATCAGCACATTGTCTACAAGAGGATTTTAAGTAGATATTTGATTTCATACAGAACTACTATGGCTTGACATACAGAATGACTTAGCTCATTTGGGAGCCGTGGTTAGGAAAGTGATGGACAAGAGCTCCTACAATTATTTAACCCACAGACTAGGAGTACCACAAATAGCCCTAGTTTCCTACATTTCTTTTTGTAAGAGGCCATTCCCTAAAATTTCCCAACATTTGAGTGAAATTTTCTATACTATCCTTTTCAGGATGACATTTTGAAAAAACTTTCAGTCTTTTTGAAGAACAAGATGAAATGTGTCCATTCTTTCAACCTTTCCTGGAGATCTTCTGGCATCAGAAAGCACATGGACAGCTGATAGGAGCAAACTGGTGTAGGAGATATTTCTTCTGAGGATGCAGGCAGGCTGATTCACTGAAAGCCACCAGAGAGAATGGCCCAGGCCACATGAAAAGCAGATACAGTGGGATGGAGACTAGCTCAGTTTCTTCACCTACTCAAGGCGCAATAGTCCATGTGGTGAAACTAAAAGCATAAAGAAAATACATACAGAGAAAACTACCTGGAACTTTATATTAAAATAATTTTACTAAGGCAACTCTTGAGAACTGAATTTTATCTTTGCATCTGTATCATTGACCTGGCAGCTGTACTCTTTGTAGGAAGCAGTAGGATGGAGATGTGAAAAGGCTGGCAAGGAGGAGGATGTAAAATCCAAAACCTGGAGACTGCGAAATTGTAAGCAAGAGTTTTAGATTCTTGGTTGAGATCTGAGACATGCTACAAAGGAGAAAGCTACAGAGTTTGAAACAAGAGACAAATAGTGAAAAGCAGGTCTGTGACTGTAAGTCTGGTCAATAGCTTTTATGTCAATAGGAAGATGAAGAGGCGAGGGAAGGGCCTTTATAGGGAAATAATTAGTTCTATAATAGAATTGTGAAAAGTGGAAATGTTAAAAGCTGCAGATGCTGTTAAAAGCTGCTATCTTATGTAAGAAAAGGGTTCTGCTATCTAACTAACCGTGTGTTTATGAACAGGAGACCATGTTTAGTTATTGCTCTTCCCATTCAATTTTGTAATGGTGATTGCATCCTTTAGCATTTTTAAAAATAAATTTGATGCTTGCAGACTGATTTGCCACACTAACCTCCTCTCCCTCTCGTGATCCATTCAGCCTCTAATGAAGAGTCCACACAGCCTTCCTCTCATGTGTTTATGACCCCACTGACTCCAAGGCAGTTTCCAGCCTCCAAAGTACCCCACAATATTTTTCCCCTGCTCCCTTCTTGGTGACAGAGTAGGTGACAGAGTAGGTACCACCTTGGCTGCTGTGCCCACTACTCCATGCCTGTTGAAGGCAGGAAGGTGCTGCTCATGTGCTGGATGCTTCCCAGTGTGTATTCCTCATGGATTGGAAGCTCCATGCCTGGGAAAGTTGGTGAGCTAAGCACAGCATCAACAGGAAGCCTAAAATGTTTGCTTACCTACAAAGCCCAGCACTGCCACTGAGAAGGCTTCATCTCAAGCTGAGTCTTCTGATTCCCAGTTTCCTTTCTCCCAGGGTCCCTGGCATGGTGCACAGCCCCTGGGTGGCCGCGGACAGCAGGGCTTGCCCTGGGGCACACAGCGAGGGTGCGGAGCAGCAGCCTCAGGTAGATGCAGGGGCAATGAGAAAGGAAACCTGCTCAGTGAACTAGAAATTCCCACACTCTGTTGTCAAGCATGCTTGTTCGCTGATGTGGAAAAGGGAAGCTGAGGAGAAGAGAAATGAATTTGAATGCATTTTAATTGGGATTATGGGCATATGGTGTGGGGCCATTTGTTCTCCTCTTCCTGCTCTGCAGCGAGGCTCTAATACGTTCACACATTTGCCTTTATTTGTCATGTCAAAAGGGGAGACAGCAAGCGGCTTCTTTCTACCCCTCTTTTGGGCCATGCTTAAAGCTCTCATTTCACCCTGAAATTTGCCAAAGGAACAATCAGGATTTTCAGAAAAAGTGCAGCCAGATTGCGAAACCAGAGGAAGCAGCTCTGACTTATCTTTATTAAACTTTTCAGCTGCTCGTGGGAGGACCTTTGCTATTTTCCAGCAGCAGAAAGGGATGGATTCAAGGGGAGGGATGGGATGGGATGTCCACGGTACCACATGCACACGATTCACTGGCAGCTGGATAGTTAGGTTTTATTGTTATGATAGTATATTTAGTGTTTTGTAAAAAGCTACTTAGGGAGCTGTTTCCCTTGTTGTACAGCAGTTTGTTAGCTGTAAGATTCAGACATAAGCCTTTAATTATGCCTAGCATCTCTGCAAAAGCAATTTCAGTTGTCTCCCCTGCCTCATGCAGCATCCTGGGATGCTCTGTATTTGAATGTGAACAAGCTATTGTTTAACGTGGCTTTAAATCATGTTCTGTAGCATCTACTGGGAAAACCCACTCCCATCTGCCCTGTTCATTTCTCACAGTTGCTTTGGGAACCAGGGCCAGTATTCGTAGAAATTTTGCTTAAAGGTTAAGTGCAGAGTAGTGAGATCTTCATACGCTGCATAAGGCAGTAACAGGTGAAGGTGTGGCTCAGAAACATTTAAAGAGGAAGGTAAAGCTTAAGATTAAGCATCTTTCCCAGCCTTCACATAAGTGTCTTTCTATTAATTTTCCAAAACAGTTTATGACACTGTATAGGATTTAAAGAGAACTTGGAAGCTACTTCCCACTTAAAATTGTCTCTAGCATAGCTGAAGCCAATCTGAATCTCCTTCCTCCCCTGATACAAACCCTTTGTGGTAGACTTCAGTCAGCTCAGTGCCATGGCATCCCAGCCTGACCCTAAGCCTGTAGCTCCTGAACAAAAGTTGAGACTTTTATTTTGTTCTTCTGAGAAATATGTCTTTTTTATTGTGGCTTAGACTTCCAGAAAAATTATAAACCATTGCCTAATGTTATTCATTATATCTTATCTTCCATGCTCCTTTGTCCCAGAGGTTCTGTTTCAAATAATGATGAAAAAAAATCGTATCAATTTTACATCAAAAGAAAGTTGGGGAAGCAGAAACATGAATAACAAACACATGCATAATGTGATTCTGAACAAAGAAACCTACACTATCAATGCAGGGATAGGCCATGTGGAAACACGTGTATGTCATTGCAGCATATTGCTAACACATGTAGGGGTCATTCAGATATGTTCAGGGGCAGCTGAGATCCCTTTTTGAAGGTAAATTTGATAGAATCTGGTTTGTAAGTACTGCAGCAATGACTGCACTTTACATCTTTATAGAATAGTTACTACCATTGTTAATATGTTATCCTTTACAGGATTCTATGTACAGGGTGTGCCAAAGGAAGAATGTAAAGAACATGCAAAACATTTTTTCTTCTTCAGCAGCCTGTGATATACCCAGCTCTTCCAGCAAAGAACAGGGCATGGCCAAAGGGCCAAGGCTTTGCATGGAAGTGGGGATGCATATGCGCAGAACAATGGAAAGGTCTGAATTCAGGATCTTAGTTCAGAGCTCTTCCATAGGAGCTGAGGCCATGTTAGTCTTTTGCAAAGGTAATTCAGAGTGTTTGCTTTGGAAGTGATTTAGCATCTTATACTTGCTGTGCAGAAATAGGTATGCATGACATTTGCTAGCAATACTCCTGTTTTGGTTTGCTTTTGCCAGGTATTTGGTATCTTGAACAGACACTCTCAGTTACTCTGAAAGCATTTCTGCTTTCCTCTACTAGCAGCGCTGGCCCCTGTTCTGCTGCCCTTCATGTCACCCTCAAACTGAGGCTGCACTTCACTGGCTGGCTGGTCTTCATCACCAGATTTTCCAAATGTTCAGCACCCATAACATAACACTGCAGCAGATTTTCAAAAGTGGGCAGCCACCAACTATGGTAATTACAGTAAGGGCCAAACTCGCAAAAGCACTTGGCATTCTGCCTCAAATCTGGTCCCAGTCATGGACAGGTAGTGCTTTCCTGCAGGAAACAGAGTTACAATTTTGGGAGTCACTCAATTCCATGCCCCACAGAGAAATCCTGGCTGGGAGGTGTGTGGACAGGATGAAGGTGTCAGGTAAGTACCTGCCACATGTTTTGATGTTGGTGTGTGATGCTTTCTGTCCAGAGACGGACATAAAATTGAGAATCCAGCTATTACAGAATGATAGTTGTGAACAGAGAGAATCCTTAAAGACAATATGTATTTTATGTTAATAAAATCAGGTGGCTGGCCCACTGCATCCAGGGACTGATGTGAAAATAGCCACTGATGTGAAAATAGCCATGCTAGGGCAGGTTTTTAAACCTTGGGTCCCTAAATTACTTTTAATGGATCTCCAAAAGGTACTTAAGGAAGCCAAGATTTCTATTCATTATGTTAGGATCTGAAATTTCCATCTGTATTATCACTGAAAGATGCTTAGAGCTGCAAAAATTCAGAACAGTTGAAAAAACTTTACTAGAACAGAATGATAATCAACCTTAAAATAGTAGTTTTCAAGACAGGAGCCATTAAAATCAGTGGTAGAAGTAGGTTTCTTGAACTTTTGCCTCACCAAAGGCAGAGTCAAGGGTAAAATAAGATGGATTAAATAACCGACTGTAGAATTAGGGTTATCCAAGGGCTGTTGGGCCTTTTAATTGACTCTCAAAAACTATTCTACCTATTTTGGGAGTAGAGTAAATTAAGGCAGGTCACCAATTTTTAAACTAATCCAAACAAATGTTGAAAAGACAAACAAGGAAGGAAGCAATAAACAAGAAAAAGTCCCTAAGCCAAGACCAAACAAGCAACCAAAGACCCCCGGAAGTCCCTTAAGGTAGGCAAGGTGACTTCCTGGGAGCGTTCTCATGGCTCACAGGCAGGCAAAGCTGCTCCAGTTCAGATGTAACGCAGAAAGACATGACAACACGGGGACATATCACTGCTGGCGTGTGGGGCTTGGCTTGAGAATGAGCCCTCACTTCCCAGATATATTCCAGTGCATTGCTGCACGGCTCGGGCTGCCACCCCCCAGCCCTACAGTGAGTAAATGCACTGGCAGTGTGTCTGAACACTTGCACAGTGTCTCACCACATGTACATACAGTTGCTAAATCCTGCCCTGCCAAGGTCAGAGGGAATTTTTGTCATTGACTTTGATGGAGGCAGGATTTCCCCCCATGGACACACCACCTCCTCCTGGATACATGTGCATGCAAGTGTTTGTGTACATACATATCCTTTACAGTACAAAGTACTTACAGGAAGGCATCTTCCCTCTTTAAATGTTATTCTTCAACTTCGTATTGCCTGAAGACAGACCCTCACTGTCACAGTCACAGTTTCTCACAGCTTAATGGTGCTAAAGAGCCCTTCTTGCTCCCAGCCACTGTAATAACAATCAGGCTGGGAGGAAGGGGAAATGAGCAGTGTAGCACACACTGTACCTTCCAGCCACTAGCTATTGTTAAGACACGTTGCTCCAGACAGAGTGGCAGCAAGGCACTGGGTGGGAAGCAGGTGTAACCTGCCAGGAACACCAGTCTAGCAAAAGTCACTTTTTAATTCAGACAAGTATCCCTCCTTCTCGGCTGCCTCTCACCACCAAACCGAAAGAGGTTTTACATTCCTGTTGCTCAGCACTTGGGAGCTTAACAAATGCCTTTATGGCAAACCAAGGGCTTATTTTGTCATGTCAGCACTTTGGACATTCATCTGCAAAGTCACTGGTCATCTTTGATCTTTTTTTTTCTTCAACTCCCTGTCATAGTATAGCGTTTAATGTGCAACAGTTTCTCCTGAGGACGCACATTTTCATGCACTTTGCTATAGTTTCGGTACTTTAAAAAGGAGTCAGAAATCTCTCCTCCTTGTTAGCCCTGCTTGTCCAACTTATTGTGATTCTACTCTCTCAGAAACTAAAAGTCCCACCAGCAAAGGCTGTCCAGGCTGTGGTAGCTCCACTGGAGTACTTTGCTCAAGATAGGTCTACATAGCTGTGTAGCCCAGCATGACTGGCCAGATCTGGACTGCAGCTGGGTGGCCAAAACCCAATTCACTTACCTTGCCCTCTAAATTCAACTGCAGTGTGTTGTTGGAGAACCACTCTGCCCTTCCTTAGCCTATATGGTATTCTTGGACAGCCTCTAGGTTGGTTTATAAGCATCAGTGTGGTGGTTCTTGCCACAGTGCACGAAGCCCACACATTCAAACTCCTTCTTTGCTTTAGTGCAGGAGTTACTGTCCTTCTGTGTAATACTGAAGCCTATTTGTGATCAGGTTTAGTTCACTGTGCTCTTGATCTGCAGACTTTACTAATGCTTTGTTTTCAGATACCTGTGTCTGATGATCACTCACACCCTGTGCTGTGCAATAGAAATGAGGGTGTTCAGCTCAGCTGCCACACCATAAACAAGCACAATAAAGGACAGCACGTCTATGCCTACTACTACCCATCAAGACATTATCTTTGCTCCCTGTCCTCTGCTGAGGTCTGGGAATGAAGCACTGGGAATGAAATGCCTTCCCTGGCTGGCTGTTCCCTGTCCAGGTTATCCATCAGATGCAGGACACAGCTGCTTGACAACGGAGTCAGTGGACCATGGCCTGGCCTTTTCTGTTCCTTACTAAGCATTTTCTCCACTTGCCCCATATGTTTCTTTTCTCCTTATAGCTATTGTTCCTTTTTTACCACAGGATCATTTTTGGGAAAGAGAATCCACCCGTCTCCTCCTCCCCCTCATGCAGCTGCTCTCAATTCCAGTTGGACTCTGCTTGATTTTCTTTAGGAGTTAACACCCTGCCAAAGCTCCAGGTATCTCCCCCAGCAACTCGTCCCTGACCACCTTCCTCCCCTTCCCCAGCTGCTCTCACATCATTCAGGGGTGATTCTGCCCTGTTCCTGGTAGCTTGGTTCATTTGATTGGGCTGAAGTCCTGCTGA
>NW_009952366.1:4260515-4263570 GCF_000747805.2 Chaetura pelagica | reverse complement strand
GAAAAATAATGGAAAATGACCCTCATATGTGGTCGTTCCTCCGAGGAAAAATCTCCTCTTTAAATAGTCCCTTTGCATTTGGGAGGAAAAATACAATTTTTATCTCATTAACATATGATTCCCCAGTCATCTGCACTTCTGAGCTCTGTAGCTATTTTATGTTTGCTCCTAATACATGTGATTTAGCCTGGAGCTAAGATGTATAGATTCAGAATATGAGAAAAGGAGTGGAGACTGTATCAAGTAATCAGCTCACCTTTATTTCACTCAGCAATGACACTGGACAATAACAACCTTCAAGCAATTTTGGACTGAACAAGACACATGTCCCTGCCCTGCAATGGAGACACATCCCTCTGTGTCCCTAGAGCTGTTGTTGTCTCCTCACCTATCCCTTCCCATTTGCAACATCCCTTCCATCTAGTCAACAGTAACTTCCATCTGCACCACCAAGGAACTTTGAAAATGTTCTGAATTTCATACCAGGAAAGGCCACAAGGTGTACTGTGTATGTCAAATACCTCAGAAAATGTTTCTGTGCTACTGCAAAATGCTTCTCCAAAATACAGGTGGATATGGCTATAAGTTGTTTGTTGTTTTTCTTTTTGCTGCATCATTTTTGAGCACTGGTCTAATGTACCCTAATCAATAATTTTACATTTTACATTGCACCTGTCAGCATTGCATTGCTTATGTCTGATTAAGAAATGAAGATGGGAAGGGAAGGGCTAAGAAGCCATTGCCATGTGGGAATGGGCTGGCACAGTCCTGGCTGCAGCATGTGAACTCAGTGATGCAAAGTCCCATCTCCCCTGTACTGTAAGTGCCCTTGTAAGAGTAACAGACTTGTCTAATTCTCACTGAAGTATAATGATGCCAGCTGGTCTTCTCAAGTCTGTTTCTGTCCCAGTGTCTGAGCTGCTGAGTTGTCTGAGGGACAGTGACACTAGGATGATGGCTCAGACCAGCCAGGGTTCAGGGAAGCACCACATGGACATGCCTGTACTGCTTCCAGAGCCACATGTGGCAAGGAGGATAGTTATGTTCCCTTGGGGCTAAGCCCAAACCCAGCAGCTTCACCCTGCGTTGGCTGGGATGCAGGTCCATCACCTCCTGACATGGAAAAGTGGTTGGGACATGGGGCAGAGTCACCCAGGCTGTCACCATTTGGCTCTGTTGGCCAGCTGTTCTTCAAGCTACTGACATGCCAGTGCTCTGTACTGCTCCAGCAGCCCAGCTCCTTGAAGGGTTATTAGCTGGAGCAAGGAGCCTGCCAGGGGAGCGCTGGCTCACTGCCACCACATCCACTGTGTCTCTTCAGAAATCAGATTGCTGGGAAAGTAACCAGGCCATACCTAAATCCTCTGTGAGAATGAGGAACATTTGTACCTGTGCAGTCTGTATTCTATAGAATGGTTTGGGTTGGAAGGGACCTTAAAGGTCATCTAGTTCCAAACCCTTTGCCATGGGCAGGAACACCTCCCACTAGACCAGGTTGCTCAAAGCCCCATTCAACCTGGTCCTGAACACTTCCAGGGATGGGGCACCCACAGTGTCCTTGGGAAACCTGTTCCAGTGTCTTGCCATTCTCATAATGAACTTCCCAGTGTCTAACCTAAACCTCCACTCTATCGGCAGCTATGCCAATGATGGCTGCCTCTGGGAGTTGTTCCTCACAGAATATTATGAGAATTTACACAGTGAAAAAAATTAAATAAAATTTAACTTTTAAAAATCAACATCAAATTATCTAAAATAATAAAAGGAAGTGATCAATGAACCTCTTGCCTTGAAGCACTGCATATAAAGATTAATGAAACAGTCACATTTTTACAAATCTATTTGTGACAGGATTTCTAATTTGTAGGAAAACTTGACACTACTTTAGCTTGTCTCAACGGAAAGAAAAACAAATCTTGACACATTGAAAATCCCCCCCAAGTGGAAATTCCCAATTCTAATCTACTCTGGAGATCATACAAAAAAACATTTCATATTTTTATGGCAGCAGATCAGAATGGCATCATTCCTTTCTTTCATATGGCAAGGATGATGCAAAATAATATCTGCAGCAAAAAGAAAAAATAATCTATGACTAGTTGGAATACAAAGAAGAGCTTTGTTGAAAAGATATTTTTCTGAGCATCATTCCTTGTAGCTCAGAACCTCTCAGCATGAGTTTGGTGTGCTGAGACATGCTGCCAAAGTTCTGGCTTCAAGGTTGCACACTTCAGGCTTTCTTCTTCACCACCAACAGCTAGAGGTGCTGAATCTGGCCCTGGGCAACCTGCTATGGCTAGCCCTGCTCTGAGCAGGGGGCTTGGACTGGATGGTCTCCAGAGGTCTCTCCCAGCCTTTGCCTGTTGCTTAAATAGTTGCTTTCCCCAAACCCTAATCACAGCCTGCCTCCCCTTTGTTCTCTTCCCTGATGCCTCCCCACAGTCAACTTGTCCCTGCCAGGGACACCAGCACTGGGTGGCACCTCCCCGTGCCCAGCACCACCCTCCTGCTGTCTGGCTGGCCTTGGGGAATGTCAGCAGTCCCCTGGAGGGAGGCTAGGTTTTCACTGCCCAAAACAGTGAACGTTTTTGCAGCAAAACTGGAGCTTTGAATGGGCTTTTTTGTCAGTGAAGAAGGCCTGTGCTTCCAGGCATATGCAGGGTTCAGGCATGGCAGCCACTGAAGGAACAACACTTGGCCAAGCTGGAGAATGGGCAGCACCAAAATAGCCAATTACTTCATAGCCCATTAAAGAGTGAATGGCCGAAAAGTTATCCCACACTAATGGCATCAGTCTGTCATGACCCCCTTCCAAGAGGCAAGATATAAAATGTGGACACATGCAAATACCAATAAAAAAAAAAAAAAGGATCATAAAACTCACTGTTCAAACAAATAGTGACAAACAGAGGCTACTACCTCTTACTTAAGCCAGAGTTATGGGGAAAAAAAAATGCAGGAATCTAAGCAGTCACACTGTACTCACCGTTTTTTTACATAAATGAAACTTTTTTTTTTTTTTTTTCTATGTCAGCTCTCTGGTGATGTTGCTTTT
>NW_009952366.1:4245515-4258015 GCF_000747805.2 Chaetura pelagica | reverse complement strand
GTGATAAAAAAATTGATAAAATCCTGACTTTCAGAAGCACAGGTGCTTTAAATCAATGGAGTACAGTTCACCAAAGCTATTAATACCACCCCTGGAAGACCTGACTGGAAGCAAAAAGCTTTGAAATTTTCATGCTCCTTAGTTCAGAAATGGAAATTAAATTAGGTCATTCTAGGCAGCCACAACCACTGAGCCATACTCTGAGCCAGTATCCATCAGAACCGTGCCATTTGCTTAACTGAACCAGAGCCCCAGAGCTGAAATTCAGCCTCCTCCACCGCCAGCCTCCCTACAGCGCTACGGGATTCGCTTTCAAGGATGTGCTTGCAGAAACAGATTTACAGCCTTGTCCCTAGTCCCTGTCCTGACCAGCCCTTTCTGCACACACTTTAGATTTGTCATCATTGTCCTCCCTTTCAGGGTCCTACTATTTTTCAAATCACACTTTTATACTCCTAATGGACCCCTATGAGAATTCTACCTTCTCCTTGTATTATCATGAGCTCACGGCCCCTCTTCCTGAGCAATAACAGGGTTTGTGAGGTTCAGGCAGGTTTCCTTCCCTTTGGCTTACCCACTTTCTAGCATCAATAATCTGTTACACATCCTGTCTTACTGCCCATTCCCCTCCTCCTCAATAATAAAGACATTCTTGAAAGCTTGAGATAAATATCCTGTTAGAAAACAGATGATCAGGATTAATATTACTTTCATCCTCTAAGTCACTACTTGTGGAGGAGTGGAGATAGTCTGTTTAGCCATATGGATGGTTTTCCATCATTCACAAATGTCACTGACAGCAGGGCAATTTTTTTTTTTAGTTGCTTCAGCTGAAGTTGATTCTTGGAAGGTGAAATTCACCCTGGTTCATGGGCCACTCCACAGAAAATATGGCCCACTTCTTATGAGCGGCTGAAAAACTTAGGAAAAAATTTCAGAAGAACATGGACCTTGTGCTAAGAAAACCCTTGGAGGAAAACTTTGACATAAAGATCTGAGTAATTACTTTTGATTCCTCTAAAATGATACACTCATCTTCTCTCTTCCAAGTATATACCGACTGTAGGTTCCTAGAAGTGCTGTGTCTTCTAAAAAAACAAACTCAAATTGCTTCCGAGAAACCCTTCTTTGGACCAAAGGGAGGAAAATGAGTCAGAGAACAAAGTCCTCCCTTCCACTTCTCAGGAAGAATTTTGTACTTCCTCCAAAAGTGAACTAGACCATAGCGACAGGGAAGTGTGAGGTGACTTCTCACCCAGGAGCAGAAAAAAACCCAGACACCTTGAGTTTCAACAAATGGCCTTGCTGGCCAGATTATGAAGAGCTAAAGAAGACAGTCTCTATCTAAGAATACAGCTAAAGCATTTTCTCCTCATGGTGGTAAGATGAGCTCAGACATTCACCAGACTAGGTGGGCAGCCCTTTCTCAGATGGAGAGACATTTCCCAGAGGGCTGTTATCCCAGGTTCAGTGGCCCCATTTTGTCTATACATTACTCCTTCCTCTCTGACCTCAGGCACAATTCATAGCCCCATTCTGAGTGAGCAAAAAGTCTCCTGGCTGCTCCCAAACAGGCTCTTGGTCTAAGGGGTGGTCTCAGGCAAAAACAATCTCAGCAAATGTTCAGTTCCCTTCTCTCCTCATGTAAACTTTTCATCAGTGTGTCTCATGACAGCGCATGTAGGACACAAATCAGTGCCCAGACATTGCTCACAGGCCAGCTCTTCAACCCTTAGTGAATGTAAGCAGCTTGCACATTATTGAAGGCCTGAGTATGAAGTTCAGGTGGGAATTTTGGAAGAAAGGAGACAAGAGGCACATGGCTGGAGCTTCACGGATTCACAAGGCACGCACTGGCATAAGGGAAGCTTTGGGGTCACCTTCACCTTGCTTGTAAGTCCTGCTTGGAACATGCCTTGCCACAGCTGGACCTGATCCCTCTGGCATGTTTTTTGCATCTCATCTCTACTGTCTCTATGGTCAGAAGTTCATTTTCCCCTTCTTTCCAAAGGTAATGTGCTGAATCCAGCTGAATGGATGATCAAAGTAATCGATCAATTCCAAGCCCTGAGAATCAAAAGCCCCTGGTTAATGTCTCTGCAATTTTTGCCTCATTTGCCTTCTAAAGTAACATGCAATATATTTTTTGTAGGAAATCAGTTGCCAAATCAATATGGGCTGTTATCAAATGGTGACAGCTATGCTTATAAGAGCAAAAATACAATAAAATTCACGGGTCCTATTGCAGGCACTGCTTTTGCCTTACTGCGTCACCTAACCTATCCATCTTGAAAAACTGCTGTAACACCCCTCACAGGGAGGTGAGGCACTACACCTAAAACGGTTTTCACAGCACAGGCTGCTGTTACACTAAAGGCTAACAAATCGTTTCTTGCTACTATTTTAAAGTTACAGTTGCTATTTGTAGTGGAACATATCGATGAAGAGAACAGCGTCAATTTATCTACAGGTGTCTTCCCACTCAAACCAGGATATCTACTGCTATTGTTGTTTCTAGTCCAGTCTCTAGCTCAAGAATACCAATCATCTTACTCAGATGAGATAAATAGCATCAAACTGACTGAATACTTCCTCAGTAGAGACAGACAGGTGTGCATCTGACAATTAGGAGACTGCAATCAATATTTTTCCATAGCAATATATCTCTTAGCTTTACTAATGAATAATGCAGGATTCATAAAATGACCACTGCAGGTTTTCAGAGGGAAAAAAAAAAAAAAAAAAAAAAAAAAAAAAAAAAAAAAAAAAGGTCCAGCTAACAAAACCCTTCAAAGAAAACGCCCTGTTGTAGGATTTTTGAGTTGTCCTGAAGCTAAGTGAGGCAGGTAGGTGACCTTTCCCTTCCTGTGTACAACAGTTCTTGTCCACCTGACATAGCAGAGGCATCATGTGTGTTGTTAATGAGTCTCAAATGAGTGGGAGCAATTGTTTTTGAATAATCAGCCTGTGTCTGAATCTAAGAGAGATTAATTTTATCAGTGAGCATAGAGAGCTCTTGGTATGCAAGAACTCATGCTTATCTGACTCCAGTTTTCTCTGAGTAACTACATGAATCGACACGGGTGGTAGTTGAAAGCACTGAGCTAGAGTGAAGAGAGCTCTTATCCTGAGCACTCAGTGCAGAAGGCTTGGTTCTTTTATTTACTTTCCATAAACCCTGGGAAGGAAATATGTGGCACTGAGAGTCCCTTTGTTTTTGTTCATTGGATTTAAGCAATTCCTTCTGCACACATCAGAACAATTAATCGCTTCAGTCCATCAGGCTGTGAGTGATGGAAGGCCATGGCTTCACACTGCAGATCTACAGAATTTTCTAAGTTTTGGAGAAGCATTTGGAGGATTCCAGCCACCTCAGATTCAAACTTTGAGTCTGTTGATTTCAGAGACAAGTGATAAAAGGTGCCCCCTTATGCTAAGAATCTGAGCTGGCATAATGAACATAACATTAAGCCAAAATATTCAGGCTGAAGTTGTTCTCACAAACTAGGAAAATTCCTAGCCAAAAATATATTGGTTGGAGCCCAAAGAACACAGGTTTTCCCACTGATTCCCCACCACATAATGTGACTGGTAGACATACTTGCAGTCTTGGTAGGGACTTGCTAACACAGCCAACATGCTGTGTGTGGACAAGTACCTAAACAGCTGGTGGGTTCAGTTTTCTCTGAACCCACAGAGCACATAAGAGAGCCCTTCTCTAGGACTGCCTTCAGATAGTATATTTTTTTAGGTAATAAACATCCTACAGGCATTTGTTTACTCTTCAAGAGCCATGGACAAATGCCGCTTTGCTAGATGATCACTCAGACATGGCAGCTGGATGCCCAGCACCATTCAGAGCTGTGACCTGGCTCATTAATTGTGCCACGTAGAAGAACAGACAGTATATCAACATCCTGATACTTTGAAAGATTTCATATTTATTCAGATTAAAGATCAATCCATTAGCTTGTTTGACTGAAGGTTTTTGATACTAAACACAAAAATTGGATCAATTAAAAAGAAAAGAATTTTCAGATTTTGTTTCTTTTATATTTAATCTTTGGACAGAAATTTTCTCTGAAAATGCTATCTGGACACTGACCTAATCTGACTGATTTTGTTATCTTGCTTTCGGGAAACAAGCCAGTTCTCCTTCTTTTCCTATGTAGCACATGTAGAAAAGCAGTTGCATCCTAGTTTAATCTACCATACTTCTAGTAGGGTACTGAACCTACTTACCTTGATTATGGGCCACAAGGCATTCCAAGAGTTAGTTTGAAGGTTGCAGTATCATTCTTTAGCTCAAAAACTATAGAAGTACAAATGTCAGGCAAACTAAAACTTAAAATAAATAGAGAAAAGGTGTTGAGAGTGGGTGTGATGATGAAAATGCTGATGGGCCCTTGCATTCAGTGGCAGTAATTAGCTTTAGCATAGTAAATTCCAGGCATATGGCATAGAAACTTCACACCCTCTTACATGATTTAAAACGGCTCTCACAAATGTTCGTCTCAATGTAACTGTGAAAAATCTCCTCTTCTCCCAAGAATAAAACCGCTCCAATATCTTGTCCTGACAACTGACGGCTTAAAAAAATTCCCCGCGCCCTCCTCCCAAATCCAGTTAAGGCAATGGTTTGTGTTTAACGCAAGAGAACAACAATTAGTATATTTTTGACTGGAAAGAACTCAGTTAAGCTGCCAAAACTGTCAAAAGTTCCTCACTACCCTGACACTTACATAATCGTTCTGCAAACACCCACATGCCGGAATAGACCTACTCCACCAAAAATTGCAGGGCTGACTCACTGAGCGTTCCTCTACGTATCTGAAGACCTATCCATCAAGGATACATCATCTATAGCGTAATTCTAATGTGATTTCCCTGATTTGATAAAGTTACACTTCACTAAGGGAAAAAAAAAAAGATGATCTATATCTTGGGATCCTTCCCACCCGTCACAGAGGAAGCAGCCAAGAACGGTAGTGCTGCAGGGGACATCTCTCCAAAAACCTGCCCAAGCCCCATATAAGGGCAAGGCTGGGATTAGATGTGCGTGGCTGTGGTCTTCTGGATTCTCCCTGTTGAAACAATACAGAAGCAATTGTACCTGCAACCTACTCAGGTTTGACCTCTGTGCTAGGCAATGTTTGCCTTTCTGAATTCAGTTATTACAGCTGACCATTAACCTTCTTATCTATAGGCCAGTGCTCCCCTCTGTACAGCTCATCCTCACCCTGTGCTAAGCCACTGACTTGGAGCAGGCACTGCTGGATCCTGGACCTTGCTTCCTGCACACTTCTGTCTTACTCCCCTTCAGTTTCCAATGTGATCCAGAAATGTTTAACTTCTCTGATCTGACGGGACTGCTGCATTAAATGCAGCAGATGATTGGTGCAAAATGGGACTGGAAGCAAAAACAACATAACAAACAAATGTTTATAAGTTAATGGGGAAAATCTCTAAGAAAGAGTGGGAAGGCTCCAATGCATCACTGGAAAGTGCAGGGCTGTAGGCATCTTTATTACAGCCTCTGCTGAACACTTGAACAAGGTTTATGTGCACAGTTTAGCCAGAAGAGGAAGCTTTGTGAACATGGTTTATATGTTACAGCTATACTACATAATTGCTTAGAGAAAGTAATAATTTAATATAATTTATCTTTGGGGTATTCTCGTGGCACCGATGTACCAAATGCATAACAGAATCTGTGACCATGAACAGTACTATAATCATCATGCCATTGTGCTCTGACATACAAAGTGATGACCTGGTATTTGGGTGGAATAGTTCTACCATTAAGTCCTCATAAATATCTAAGTGTACTAAAGCCAGGATAAATGTAATAGCAGTAATTCTCTTGTTAACACCTAATGAGATTACACTTGTACACACCCAGTCTTCAAGGTACGTTTTATACTGCAAAGCTCTGAAATGATGAATCAAAGATTAAGAAATAACTATTATCCCCTTTTATGGTTATACTGTGAGATGTATGCCTTTTAAAAGGACTGTGCACCCTCAGTATATACTGTGTCCACAACCCAATACTGCCCTGGACATTTTTAATATTGCTTCATGTTTTGGGCATTATTCTTTCCCCATTTGTTTACTTACACAGAATTATTTCTACTGGTTTCTCTTTCCCACTGACCAGACTCTTAAGTTTCCAGGTGAAAAGAAATTACTAGGTTGTTCTGTGGGACTTAGGAGTTGTGATGAGTGACCCCTTGAGATCACTGTAGTTTTGGAGGCTTTTTTTAATGTCCTGTTCCTTTTGATTTTTTCTTTTTTTTTTTCTTTGAGGGGGTGGTGAGGGGAGGGTGGTGGGCAGTGATGCAACATGTAGTAAACTAAACTAGAAAGCTATGCCCTTGCATGGCAGGACATGAAGACATGACACATGTTGTCCTCTGGGAGCCAGCAATGCCACTAGTGTTTCAAACTCAGCATGTTATTTGAGCTCTGTTTTTTAACAGAGTAGGACATTTTAGCACCTAGGCTGGACCATCAATCAGCTTTTATTAAACTGTGTTTGACAGCAGCAGGTCACCAAGGGAAACCCCAGCCCCAGTAATAAGGAAACTCTCGCCTTTGTCAGTGCATTCACCCCATTTGGTGCAACTCCTGCCTGGCTCAGGAGAGGTCCCCATGCCAGTTCCATTTGTGAAGAACAGAGCAGATGTGCTAAATGGGAGTTGCAGGTGCCAGGACATATATCTGTCCATGTCTTTCCCTCTGTGACATCCTGGAGCCAAACTGTGCTCGGCTCCAGCAGGTCCCTGGGACACATTCCAGTGGCCATATAAAAAACAGACAACGGAAATTGAATTGTTAATGCTGGATTGGACTTCTAATTGCCTCTCTTTGGAACCAGAACATAAGGTCACTGCATGGCATTTCTTTTCCTGAATATGACTGTCCCAGGATGAAGATCTTTTTCTTACTTAACTTGCTGTCCCTGCTCTGCTCTCTGCACATCTGATTTACCCTTCACTGTGCAAATGCAGTCCTAGTTTACTCTTTTCACAGTCCAGAACAAGCCTTCAGTCATTGCAGGGGCAGGCTTTATTCCCATGGGCAGAAGGAGTGAGATTTGGGAGCAGGGGAACCCAGAAACGCAGAGAAAAATAGCATCGGGAAGAGAGAACTGCTCTGGGCACTCGCTTGCTGTCAGGTTTGTTTCCTTGAAGGATCAATGAACAGGTTGAAAATGGGACAGTGCTATTGAAGGAACACAGTTCAGCGATAGCACTAATTCCTCCCCAGGTAAGCCCACGTGCTAGTGCCTAGTAAGCACTGCCAAGCACATCAAAATAGTCAGCACTAAAGAGATTATAGCATTTTCTCAGTAGTCTCATCTGGTCTGATGTATGTGCCCAGTACAGCGTGATGCAGGCTGTCCCTGCATAGCAGGCAACAGCAGAGAGGTACACACCAGCATGCAAAACATGAGAACACACTCTGGGCACTAGTGAACTCTCTGGTATTGGTGAAAAGGCAATATAAGCACACTGTTGTCCCTCTACAAATAGCATGATATTCCTGCTCCACGGATCAGGACTTTTGAATAGGAGCTGCCATTTTCCTCAGACAAAGAAAGAGAACCATATGAATATGAAACTAGTAGCTAATTTATTAACTTAAGCACTGCCACCAAATTTAAGGGAATATCAGTATTTTTATGCAATCAAGCTCAGTACCAATTAAAAACATTAGTCTGCATCTCTTTTTTGCCTCTATTTATATGGTCCATTTTTTTAATTTGAAAGCTTTCAAATTAACGTGTAATTAATTATAAGAAAAGCATGCACATACGTAGCCTTCTGTTCTCCTACTGTTTAGTGTTTAAAAGATAGAGCTGCCCACCTGTGCTATGTTTCTGTTGCCAGCAGAATGTAAAACTGTGAAGTCATACACAGATCAGTGCCACCAAAATTACTACTACCAATGGCAGTATCTAGAGGAGGTGGGGGGGGAGGGAAGAAAAAGAAAAAAAAAAGGAAGAAAAAAAGATATTAGAGTGCTGGCCTGTGTGCTTGGCCAATACACTGTAATTCTGGCTAAATAAGTGCCTTGTGCTGCCCTCCTGCAAGCTTAGTTTTATCCTTTAAGAAAGGAGAACCTTACAGCCATTACTCTTCTACTGTCAACCAAAACTGCTCACACCCTGAGGAAGCATTTGGAGAACTCATGTATGAGCTACATTCAGAAGAGAACTTAGTTTATACTACCAAGAAGTCAAAAGAAAATAAAAAACTCTTGAATAAATGCATGCCTGTAGTAGCCGTTAAGTCTTTTGAAGAGTCATTCCCAAGTAATTGCTAATTACATTACTTTATTACAGGGCGCAGTGAAACTTGTGCTTGAGGTCATCCAGCTATTTGCTGTTTCAAGGAAAGCACTTGAGTCAAAAAGGATTTCCTAAATGGAGTTATTCAGCTTTTTATTTCTCCAACTTAAGGAATTATTTTAGATGTGAATAATTGGACATTGAATAATCAGTTAAATGCCATTTCCATAAATTGTTTGTACTTTATATAAAACAAGTAAAATGCTTTATAGGGCAGTTTTGTTCTCTCTTTGAGGTACCTTGCACTAACCAGTTCTGCACCAAAGGTACTGTACTTTATGGCCAGTTTAGTTTAGGATGATTTGTGTATTTGTATTTTCAAATAGATCATTCCCACAAACCAACACAGACCATTAATTCTCACTTTTACTGATATGAAAAGATACTGTGAGAGGGACTTACATATAAATGTGGAGTTGAGACTCACAGACTATAAAGTAAGCACCTAAAAGTAAGGGCTGGTTACACTAGGCACTGTTTAGAGATAGTGAAGGGAACTGAGCAGCTCCAGAACGCAACCTGTCCTCTCTGAAGACCCTCTGAAAGTTATTACTAACAGAAATAACTAGCTAAAATGTGAACATCTAACATCTGACATCTAAAGCTGAATGACAACCCAGATGAACCACAGGTATCTGCTGGTTCAGTCAAAGCTGAGTCAAGATCTCTAAAATTCACGCCTAGTTGTGACCTATCAGTGAAGAAACTTGTCTTCACTAGATTTGCCAAGCACCTGCATTCCAAGAGTTGAGTTGGCATCTCAACCAAAATCCTGGTGCCAGCACGTTTCATGCTCCTTGGCTTTCACCAGCAGGAAATCCCAGAGCGTACTTCACTCACCTGACATCCAACAGTGCCAAGACAGAAGGTGTCTTTGCCACTTTGATTCGGGTAATCAGTTGGATGTGGAAAACCAAGGCTGGAGTCCTGGCTTTCATAAATACTGATTCATGCAACATGGGAAAGGTCGGACCAGAGAAGTAGAAAAGCCTTTCCTATTTTAGGGCCTATCTTCTCATGGAAAGACAGGCTCTAAATCAAGTAGAAGAGAGAAGTCAACCTGCACCTTTAGAGGAAGAAAGCACTTATTTAAGGACAGAAACTTTCCCATCCCTGATGTCTAATGCCAGAAGAAACTTTTTCAGTACTCACCCTCCTGAGGATGCTTCTGCATTGCTGCCTTAGTAGCCCAGGCTGTGAAGCACCTCACAGTGGCCCAGTTGGCCTGGTTTCAAAATGTCATAGATACCTGCCTTTTTGGTACTTCTCTCTCCCATTACACTATGTAGATTGCCTGTCTGCCTAATTCAGGGCCAGGGCTTCTATTACAGGAAGAGACATGAAGGAATTGGGCAAAGCAACAGTGAATCTCCATCCTCTGTGCAAGACCTGTTCTCCATGTCTGTATCTCTGTCTGAGACAAGCTCAGGTTATAAACACCCATGAAGATCTATCAGGTCTCTGTCTATACATGCTAAGAATGAGCAGAAGGTTTATGGCCCAAAACCTAGCAAAATAGGCTTTTGATGACAAATAGGCTTTGAGCTAGGCTGAAGAAGTTTTATTCATAGCCAGGGAGGTATAAAATGAAAAACAAACCACAAACAAGACGAACCCTGCCCAGAAATACACACTTCAGGGTTCAAAATTTAACTCTACCAGTGAATGGATGAATGAGGAGATCGAGGTTAACAGGAGTAGGCTCTTCTTACTGCCTAGTAAAATCTTCTGGAAGTTGAAGGATAAATGACCTTCTAGTGAGGACTGAGCTGTAGATCTTGTCTCTGAGAAAGAATCAAATGGTGGCATATTTAACGGAGTCCTCTCCTGCATCCCTCAGCAACTGACAGGTCAGTGTGGCTCAGAAAGAAAGAGAAGTCAGCACATACACACAAGTGAACACACAGATAACAATGTCTCATGTAGTTTGCATTCTCCTTTAAAGTTCCAGTGTGTGCTGAGGGAGGTAGTACTACAAATCCAAAGGGTGTCATTTTTATTTTACTTATTTAGCTCTGCTGCAATGCAAAATCTCCTGCCTTGCTCTCAACTCACCAAGTGCCACCCTCAGACTGCTGCCATGCAATGAGCTGGCTGTAGCCATCACCATCACAGGTCTCTGGCCCCGTTCCACTTGGGAAATGCACCTCTTCTGAGCCTGCTTCATACAAAATTCTGTTGCCTTCATAGGCTTATCCTTAATGCTCACAAATTTCAATAAGATCTGACAGTACTAATGATAAAAATATCTTTAAATGCAATCATTATTTATTGTTGCACTACTACTAGGCAGGTATCTCAATGGGTTTGATAAACTGCTTGAATATGTATCTTTCAGTTAAAATGTTGAATTACTAAGATTTTTATTTTAAAGCACTGCCATAAAGTATCACTGAAAATGCCCTGAAGATGATAATCAGAATAAATTTTCTTCCTAAAATATTTTGGTCATCAAAGAGGAAGTTTACCTGATATGAATATGGAAGTGGTTGATTGGAAGTAATTTGGGCCTTGTTCTGTTTTCACAGGATCACAGAATGGTTTGGGTTGGAAGGGTCCTTAAAAGTTCATCTAGTTCCAACCTCCATGTTCCTTACAGGCCCTTTTTAAAATTCTAACTCTGCAATGTGCCAGTGTTTTTCGGTGCATCTTAGTTTTTAAAAATAACATCAAAGTACAATGTAACCCCAAAGAACCATGCTAATTAATAACAACATGGATTACAAGGAACAAATTGTATTTATCATTGTGTCAAGCTTGCTGGGAATTGTTGCGATGTTATACTGAAATTGTCCCTGTATTTAATTTTCAGGTCACATTCATCATATTTTAATGTGACTCCTGCTTGTTTTCTAAGTTGCCCCCTTAGGTGGCAATCGATCATTTGAGGATTCTTCTGGCTGGAGCTCCTGTTGGAATGAAGGTTAACAGAGAAAATACAGCTCATTATTAGGATAAATGAGTAATAAGAAATGTCTGAGATGACTGTAAGATAAGCATTACATTATACTGCACCTTAAAAGATAACTACAGCTGAGGTGGTTTGAGAATTTCTATTTCCATTGCCCATGCTTTGCAGAATTTTTGTTTCCAGCACTTTAATTTCTTAGGCCTGAAATCCATGGTTAGAATGGTTGAGGGTTGGGTTATATCAGTTAATAAAATTTGAACAAAAGTTGATCTTATACACTTGAGAGGAGCAACAAAGACTAAACATGGCGCCAGTTTTAAGGGGAAAAAAATAGTACTTAAATTATGACCTAGTTATTAATTTTGCCAGGACTGTGCTATTTGTCATACTAATGTAGAGTGACCAATTATGGCAGCCCCAAAGAATTTGCTGTTCTGCCTGAGCCCTGACATGGGTGAAAACAAAACACATAAAGCAGGGCTGTGTGTGTAGGAAAATATATTTAATAAATAAATAAATAAAAAAAAAAAATCAAGGGCTCCTGCTTTGATCTGTCACTGCTCCAAACATTTAAGTACCACACTCTGAATACACAGAACTGAACAGCAAATGAAGCATCTGGTAAGAATAGCCTGGAAATCCCTTAATAAGAGACAGCAAAACAATGGTGGGCAAGGTGGGCTGGACAATTCGCCCCCACTGGGTGGTGGGTCAAGGTATGTGGTGTGTGTCCAGAGAGTCACACATCAGCCTGGGCAAATCCTGCTGCTGAAAGGGCAGGGAAAGGTTTGTGTGACACTATGGTCCCGCTTTCATGCCTTTGAAAAAGGTAGCTTGGAATCCTCTCAAAAATCCCTGGTGGGGAGGATGTCGTTAATGCCATCTGGGTGTCAGCCTTGCTTGAAACAGCAGCGACTGATGTGTCATCTTCAATTAGCACCACGGATGTTTTCTGCACAGATCCCACAGGACTGTCCATGCCACTAGCTGTTCCCAGGGTCAACGCCCCCCAGCCACTCGCTACCTAAGGAACCTCCTTCAGCTGGGGTTAAAAATAACCAGCCCTGAAGCACAGCAGCAGTGGAAGCGAGATTAGCTTCTTCAGATACAATTTTATTCCGGGGCAGATGTTAGCGGCGGGCTTAGCATTTAGGCCGGGCTTCTCCCGACTGATTTTGGCTCCTCGCTTTTCACTTCCCCATTTGCTAGCGCACACCTGGGGACAACCCCGCC
>NW_009952366.1:4229814-4243544 GCF_000747805.2 Chaetura pelagica | reverse complement strand
CAAACTGGGCAGGGGGCTTCTTCCCCTTGTCCGCTGCCCCCCACCCTCGTTTTCCCCCACCATCCCTGTCCTCGCTTTGTTTAAAGAAATCTCGAGGGTTGGAATCGCTGTAGCGGAGTGGGGAGGACAAGGGCTAACGGGGATCCTGGGCACAGAGCTGGGGAGGACAGAAGGAATTGCCGCTGAGACATCTCGCCAGAGATCCCCGCAGGGCGAAGCTCCACAGAGCTTTAATCTTGAATGTATTGAGCCCTCCGCCGCAGCAGGCGATTTTCTTAAACCTTCTTCTAGGTTTGTCCGTCTGAGTGAGAGTGCGACATATTTTTTTTTTGCTTTTTTTCCGGCGCTTGAGGGTGGGAAACAGATGGCCCTTTGCAGACGGGGCTGTACCAGGGCACTTAAGTCGACTTGCCATCTTATATCAGGTTGCATTCCCCCCCCCTCCTCTATGCTTTTCTTCCCAGGCGGTTTCAGCAAGTTCCAGGCCGAGTTCGCCCTCCACTGCGAAACTAACCTAGACAGTTCGTGTAGTAGCAGCTCTCCTCCTTTGCCAGTTCTGGGCTTGGGAGGCCTCCGAATCAGCTCCGATTCCTCATCAGACATTGAATCTGACATTGACAGAGACCCCAATAGTGCCACCGACTCCGATGGCAGCCCTCTATCCAACAACCAGCCTTCCTTCCCGGTGGAGATTTTACCCTACCTCTACTTAGGCTGTGCCAAGGACTCCACTAATCTGGACGTTTTAGAAGAGTTTGGCATTAAATACATCTTGAATGTGACCCCCAACCTGCCTAATCTCTTTGAAAACGCCGGCGAATTCAAGTACAAACAGATCCCGATCTCTGACCACTGGAGCCAGAATCTGTCTCAGTTCTTTCCTGAGGCCATCTCCTTTATAGGTGAGACACGGTTATTTGCCAACAGCTGCATGTCAAGCGGCAGAATTCAATTTCATTTGCAGAATTCAGGAGATTTCGGGCGAGAAGCGTTAGCAGAGTTTCTGGCAGTCTCTGGGGGATGCCCTGCTTTCTGGTTTTAAAGCCGGTTTAAGTTG
The DNA here is from genome assembly GCF_000747805.2 of Chaetura pelagica. Taxonomy (NCBI): domain Eukaryota; kingdom Metazoa; phylum Chordata; class Aves; order Apodiformes; family Apodidae; genus Chaetura; species Chaetura pelagica. The sequence continues at coordinate 4,242,487 of NW_009952366.1, read as the reverse complement.
AGGGGCGGGTGGGGATTGTCTGGGGGAGGCAGGTCATTGAGGAGCCCTGGTGAATTCTAAGCAAGGTTTGCAGGTTGCGAACGCATACCTGGTTGGGCTGGGTTTGGGATTTCTCCCTGAGCCGTTTTGCTGGGATGCGCAGGACTTAAGATCTTTTTAAATCTCTTTCTGGCGGGCGGGGGGAGGTAAATAAACCCGGGGTTGATGGTTTATTCATTTAAAAAAAATTTTTTTTGGTCTTGTTGGGTATTTTTTTTTTTTCTTCTTTCTTGGGGTTCCTGAAAAGCAGTATAAAAGCGATCTGGGAAGCTAGCATTTAAATACAAGTTATTAATAAGTAGTATCCCTGGCAAATGTATAGTCAAGAGTTCTAATTAAACCTTGTGGTAATAATGATATACCTCTCGGGCTCGGTGCCTTGGTTTGCCAGCCCTTAAGCATAATCTGTCAGTTTTGGAAACATGTCCCCTTGGGGTGAAGTTCTGGTTAAAATTTCCACTTCGTTTCGGGGAGGACTAAATCCACCCCATCGGGGTGCGGTGAGGTGGGCATGGTATTATCTGTTGGGAAGCCGTGCTGTAATCCGGTTGAATGATACCGGTAATAGTGGAGAATGTAGGTAATCTGAGCCCAGCAGGAAGAAATGTGGGCTGGAAGCCACAAAGAAACTAATCTCCAGGCATTGTAATGCATTTCCTATTACAAAGGAACCCATTTTCAACCAATGTTGACATCCTGTTCCTCCTAATGGGCTGTCCCCTGTGACTTCCCTCATTCTTTTAAAATGCCTGAATACCTCCATTGTTAGCTGCACAACAGTTGGAGAATAATTTAATAGACCTTTGCAGTCTGCTGGTCTGTATAAAAGGCATTCAGTGACATATTGCAGGAATTCCATGCTGGGGCAAGGAGACTGTAAGAATTTAAGGCAAATCTCCAGGCAAAATCGTGTCTTTGAAAACTTGACTTTTAAAACAGTGTCATGCAGTGTATCCTGCTTCCTTTACCTCGTTCTTAGTTTTCTCAGCTCTTAGTACATAAACGTAAGGGGGTGGATTTTCCTCTTGTCCTGGTTTTAAGCCGGCAAAGTTAACTCTTGCGTTGCTGTCCTGGCTGCTGGGATCAGAACCGTCCTTTCTCCCTACTTGATGTTAATCTCATTTGTCTTGAGAGATCAGTTACCAACCCTCTGTCCTTCTCTGTTTCTGTACAGATGAAGCACGGGGGAAGAACTGTGGTGTCCTGGTGCATTGCTTAGCAGGGATCAGCCGCTCGGTCACAGTGACGGTGGCCTACCTCATGCAGAAGCTCAACTTGTCCATGAATGATGCCTACGATATTGTCAAAATGAAGAAGTCCAACATTTCACCCAACTTCAACTTCATGGGTCAACTGCTGGACTTTGAGCGGACCCTGGGCTTGAGTAGCCCGTGTGACAATCGAGTGCCGAACCAGCAGCTGTACTTCACCACCCCTTCCAATCAGAATGTCTTCCAGGTGGATTCCCTGCAGTCCACGTGAGCTCCCACTGCCTCCCTTCTCCTACCCGTTTCATGGGATCACTCCTCATTGGTATCTCTTTGGCAGTGATAAAGAAAACGCAGCTTTCTCTTTTTTCTGGCCTCTGCTATCAAAAAGCGCTGCCAGAGCAGGCTAGGAAAGGTTACACAGTACGGAATCGGCTATTGCGAAGGGAGGGAAGGTGATCAGCTCCCTGGGAAGGACAGCAGTGCCCAGGCAGCAGGTGGGCAGCACGATCATCCCAGCTTGTGCAGTGGCTCTGGTCCGAGGGCTTCCGGGGGGGTAGGGAAAGGCTGGACAGGCTGAGCACGTGTTCCCTAGAGACTGAAACCGTCCTGCTTCCCCACTCTCTACTTGCGGATCTGTGACATGCATCTTTGTCTTCAGTGAAGACTGGTTATTTTTGTTTGCTTGTTTGAATTTAGAGGAGCCAAAGAAAGAGATTTCAGCTTAGTGTATTTGGAGTACTTGTTTGCCGGGAGCTCAGTAGTATTCTACTTGATCAATGTAAATATTTAATCTTAAATCGGTTTGCAATATTTTTTAATTCACATGTATTCAAGAAATCAATCCAAGGGACATCCATGGTTTTGTTCTCTTCATAAATTCTGCTTTTTTCTGTTTGGTCTTTTTTTTTTTTTTTTTTTTTTTTAATTGCAAAGAATATATTTGCAGCATGCTTAATTTTGTTCAACTGAAGCAAACTTTCCATGAGGGAGAAATGGCTATGGTGAGAAGTTTGCAAATCATGTTTTATGAGCAAGTACACTCTCTTCTTTCATATATCTTTCTTTTTCTTGTGGTGATTTTATTTTTTCCCCTTCATGCTCTTGATGTAGTTTCCACATGATATATATATATATATTTTTAAATTAAATTAATTTTTTGCCTTACCTTTTGTAAATAGATCATCTGGGAGGAGGTTTGTCTTTGAATGCGAAAGATTTTTTGATCACTTTTTAAAACTTTCAGATGTGCTAAACAGTGCATTACCTCTGTACAAATTCTTCAGGGAGCTTCACCTCAAATGCAATATTTTGCGTCTTTTTCTTTTTTTTTTCCTTTTTTTTTTCTTTTTGTATAAAACTGGAAGTACGTGCGAGCATTTGTACCTGTGTGTACGCACAGTGAACCTGCACATGGTTGCCAATAAGGGAGAGTCTAATTCACGGTGTAAAAGTTTTAAGATGGAATTTATTATAAGAATGTAAAACCTTAAATTATTAATAAATAACTATTTTTGACTATTGAGAACCTGGCTGGTTTATTCCCCCCCCTATTTCCTCCTCTGTGTGGGTGTGGTTAATTACACATACACATATGGTTATGTTTAAAGGTAATGATGGCCTTCAGTAGCTTATGTACAGCCCCTAGGACAATAAAGCCTTGATTTTTCTCTTTGGTCCTCTGGTGCCTAAATGAAAATAGTGCATGTGCTGGATTCTTGTCTTTTCGTTGATGAAGGGAATGCTTTTGAACGCCTTTAGGTTAATTGCAAAATATTCCAGCATCCCTTTGCTACCCCAGGGTGCACCTGACTCTGGGTGGGCCATGAGGATTTTAAAATTATTTTTCTGTAAGAGTAAAGAGCTGCTGTTTTTCTGGGTTTGTTTACAAGTTTTGGCCACTCTTATTATAGATACCAGGAGATGGGTTTGTGCTGTCCTTACCTGTCTGGCAGGAACTCATTTCACAGAGATCCATCAACAGTCTGCAGACTGTAAATTATTTTTCTATTGCTGTTCAGCCACGTTGCAACTTAGCAGGTGAAGGGAAGGAGGAAAAGCCTCTATATACCCTGTCACCTCACTTCCTCTTTAGACCCTTCAAGCAGTCCTGTCTCTGCAGAAGGAAAAAGGGGGATAATAAGCAATTGCAAAACTTCCTGCTGCAACTTACTAACATCCTTCCTGATGAGAAGTGGCCCAATATAGGGTGGTGTTAAAGTCTGCGTGCAGCACCAGGGTGATGGGCTGATGCTGCAGCTGGGGCTGTCGGCTGGGGTTCTGCAGAACTCCTGGCAGCCAGAGCCCACTTCAAGTAATTTTAGAAACTGCAAGTGTGTGAAATGAAAAGCAAACAAAACATGGGAAAAAAGTGAGTCAGTGTCTCATGCAGTAGTGGCCTAGATTGAGTGCATAAACTGTGAAAGTAGAAAAAGTAGAAGTGGGTTGCAGTTAAACTTGGCTTGTGCTAATCCAGTTTTGAACGGTTTCCGCTCTTGGCATTCCCTCTGCTGCTCTGTTCAAAGTGGAGATTTGCAAGCAGCTCTAGCAATTTCCTGTCCAGCTGCAGCTCAAGTGACTCCCTTGTTATTTTTTTTTTTTGTGGGTTTGTTGTTTTTTTTCTTTTTTTTTTAATATGGTCTGTGGATAATTTTAGCCAGTTTCCTCTTTGTGGATTATTAATCTGCTTTCCTTGTAGAACCTACATAGCTGCGTCCCTACTATTCTGCTGAAGTCAACAGATGGCCTCCCTGCCACTTCCTCTCGTTTCGCTGTGGGTTTGTTGTCAGGCCACTTCTGAAATTAATAGTGTTTTCTGGCCGGCTGCCACAGGCCATTACCGCAAAGGGGAAGTAACACATCTGAATAGCAGGAAGCTGGGCAGGGTCACAGCGTGAACTGAACCTGTTGAGTGCAATCGGGCCTCTCCCGTTCAGCAAGTGTAGGGCTCCTCTTTCCTCCCCCTTTTTTTCTAAAACGCCTTGCACAGAGAAAGGGCTGAGGCGAATGCCTCAGCTGTTTGCACCGGGCACATATTTCCGGCTGAATGAGTTGCAAGTGTTAATTGTGACTAGGTGCCCCTTAAGGTGAGGAGGTAAAGAGCAGTGTGCAGCTCTGCAGCCTAGGGGAGGAGGGCCTTGGCTTTCTTTGCAAGCTGCTTTGAAAAGTTAGTGCTCACAAGGGCTTCCTGCTTCCTTCCTGCTTCACTGAATGACTAACACCACATGGGTACTTATGCAGTTCATCATTTTTCGGGACAAGCAGGCAAAGACCAGCTTTGCTTACACACACACACACACACACAGAGCAGAATAAGGCAGAAAACTTATTGCAGATTTTTCCTTGAGTGAGGCCTGAACCAGGGCTGTTACTCAGAAACCTTGGCTGAACTTGAACTAGAACTGGGTGAGGAGAACTTTGGTCACAGGCAAACCCAAACTAAAACAGGAGCCAAACCAAAACCTGATTCAACCTCTAATTTTGGAGGGAGGATGGAGTGGGGGGGAGGGCAGTGTTGACACTGATCTGCTGGGTCATCCTTAAAAATGGTTTGGAGGGAAAAAGCTGTGAGGGCTCTCACCAGCAATGTTCACCTTCCCCATACAGGCTCTCAGGTAAATCTGCCCCAGCATGGTGGAAGGAACTTGACAGCTTTTCTGAGGCTGGGCTCTGCTTCTCCTGCAGTCCCTCTCAGCACTTGTTTCAAAATAACTCTATTCCTCTGTCTCTTCTCTTGTTTCAGTCCTTGCTGGGATGGGGCAGAGGTGTTGGGCTTCTGAGGGGTTTGGCTGCTATTGCAGTTCCTCAGCTGGTAAAGTAATTTGTAAAGGGAAGAATAAATCCTTTGTGCCTGTAGGGACAGGCCTGTTGTGTACAGGGGAAAGGGGGTGAATATCCCCCATTTGCAGCTAAAATAATCACAACCTGCTTCATATTATAATATGAGTGAGAGGTACTGAATTCGTTCAGAATTTATGGAGATAACAGGAAGGAAAACTGTACTCTCAGAACTTTCTCACAAGAAGTCATCAGAGCTTTCTCACACAACCCGTCTCTGTCTTTAACACAAAGGGTGAAATTGTGTCCAGTGGCATTCATGTCCCCTTTGCTCTGGTGAGGCCAAGGTCCCCCTCGGTGTTTGAGGGCACATTAGCACTTTGCTTTCCATTTTCTGTGCAGTAACATCTTGTGCTGGTTCCCCTTTTTGCATTTCCTCTTTCCCACTCACCCTTTCTAACCACACATTCAAATTGCCTTCCAACTTTTCCTGGGTTTTCTTGTTGCAGTTGCGGCCATAATTGTCTTACCCTCTCGCTTTTCCTTGTTACTCTTGGTCTCATGTTTCCTAAATCAGCTCCACTTTCTCCCAGCCTTAAGCTTCCTTGCTCCTCTTTGTTTTCACAGTGAAAAACAGGATGACTCTTATGGACTCAGTTGTAGTGAGCTACAGGAAAGGTGTATAAGAGGGGAAGAAGTAAGTAAATACCACTACTGTCCTCTTGCCACTTCCTAGCAGATGACCTATGCCCTATCTCCATTCCTTGTCGCTGTGTGGATTTGGCGCCACGTGGCTTCCCTAGGTCCTCTCTAAATAGTACCCAGTGCTCTGCCACTGTTAAGAGGGAAGGCAGGTGTGAGGAAGCTGCCTTTTTTCGGGCCCATCCAGCATTAGAGGGCACCGCTCCCCTCCAGGGCAGTGAGGAAAGCAGGGAGAGACTGAAAATGTGGCTGCCAAAGGCAGCTTTGCTAGTAAAACTGAAGCCAGGCTTAACAATCGTGTCTGGAGAGCATTTCTTCAGCTTCTCTGGAAAGCTTATTCCAAAAAGTTTTCCCTGTTGAGAAGTGTGATGACACTCTATTCAGAGCTCTAAGAAAAAGGATAGCATGTGAAGATTTAAATGAGGCTACAGCTTAGGCCCTCTATCCACACTGCTATAAATCACTGAAAGCTTTGCCTGAGTGAAGGTGGTGGAACAAATTGCTAAGCTCGGTTCAGTGCCCCCTTAGACCTTGAGTGTGCGTGTTCAGCATTGCTCAGTTACCCCAGGAAAAAAAGTATGGGGTCAGACTCCTTCGTCATGCGGCAATGCATGAGTGACTCCTGGGACTTCAGTGAGGTGCTACAGTCAATGAAGGTGGCTGATTTTACTCCAGAGACCTCATAGCCAAAGGGAGCAAAAGGCTGCCCATCGGTGTTTTCTCATGGCATGTGGTGACACTGGGGTACACAACCTCTGCCTTTTTCTCCCATGACCAACAGCCAGAAAGGGGTGGTTGCTGCATCATGTGTCTCCTTTCTTCATTGCCAAATTTGAGAGATAAGCATGGACTGTAACTTAGATAGCACAAGCAGAAAGCTGCTATGGAAGCTGCTCTCTTTTGACTGTAGTGCTTGTCTCTGTAAGGAAAGGAAAAGTGTGTTAGATGGTTTCTGTTGTTTGTTATTGTAGGGATCTGCAAGCGCTGAGGGAATTTTGGAGTGCTCACAGCCATAGCTTTTCCTCATAAGGCAAAGATGAAGGATGTTGACTTACCGCAAACACAAGGAGATAATTATCAGATGGAAAGTGGGGGTATGGAGTCTGTTTAGGAAATATTTCTTAATGACAGAAGTTGCATTCAGAACTGTATTTGAGAGATGCAACAGAAAGTGCACCCTGCTCTACCTCACAGCTGCGATCCCCAGGACGCAGGAAACGTGCAGAAATGCTGGCTTTCTCCCATCCCTAGGCTGTTCCAGCACTGCAGATACCAGCGACATAAAATGATACTATGTGGGAGGTCTGTTTGCCATAATGTGGACACCATAGTGAAGCACTTTGCTCACTTTGCCGTAGGAACAAGTGTTTTGCAAAGTTCTGCTACTGAGATCTTCCACCTTCCCAAATGGGCAATGTCCTTGCTTAACTCCAGGACTTTTATTTTAAGGAACTTCTCTGTTTTTCTGTTAAAGACATGTTTCAGGGCATTACAGAAGTCTCTTTTTTAATTTATTTTTTTTTTTTCCTACTGATCTCAACTCTGTAGCAAATAAATTCCCATCTGCAAGCAAAGCCATCTGAAAAACATATTGATGGCTGACACTTGGTTTACTCAGGGGAAAAGTTCTTTATAGTTTAAAGGTGACATTTTTTTCCCTTTGCTGGGAAAATATGTCCTTAGAAAAACAGACTGAAAGTGCTAGTATTTAGTATTTGTGAAAACACATTAGGTGTTCAATTGGTAGGCTAGACACTCAAATGATGTAAATCAGCATAGCAGTGGAGACTGCCAGAGACTGGTGGTCATAACACTCTTGAAGCTCCTGAAGATATTACCTGCCTCTGTAGAGACACTATTAGGGACACTGGTGATTTCTGTAGATCTCTTTTCTCTGCATACAGTAATATCATAGGATTCTGAACTAGACATAGAGCTAGAAAGTCAAAATGTCTCAGTGCCGTGAGAGAGAGCTTTTCTCCTTACTGTAAAAAATGATAATTTTAGTCCTGGGGACCTACTAACACATTAAAAAAAAATCATGATCAATGAGACATCAGCTATTGCTGTATTGATTAGGACTTCCTGTGTTATCAGTGATCTAAATCATATTTTCTGTGTCAGTATTTCTAACACATTAATTTGTTTGAGGGGTTTCTAGGCCAACCCTGCTCTCTGTTTAGAAATATAGCACAGCAACTCTTATTTGAGCTAAAATTCAGCACATGTTGAAGCTCAGCACTGAGCTGATACTCAATTTAAGCATTAGGAATTAGCTCGGACTCTTGTGTGATGTTACTATTATAAATGAAGACAAAATGTGTCTGATTTCTGAAAATACAGAACAGGAACAACAAATTAGTCTTTCACACACACCTTTACAATCCCTTACCCAGCTTTTTTGTTTTAAGTGAAATTTTTCAAACTACTGTATGTGAACAAAAGCTTTTTTATATTTGCAAATTACCCTCTAAGCAGTCAGTAGACAATGTCTATTATTAAGGTAGACCAATCATTCCTCTTAAAAGAGGACTTTTCAGATGTTTACAGCTTTGCTGGACTTTGTTTGGACTCGAATAAAAATGCCTCAGGCTGATCCATAAAGATGAAAAGAAATTAATATCCCTCTGAAAATGTCATCCTAAAATACTTCCCCCCCCCCCCCTTTTTTTTTTTTTTTTCCCCTGAAGAAAATGCCTTGGTTTTGTCTGTGTAATAAAATCTGTTACTGTTTCCTCAACATCTTCAGCTCTCTGTGCCTAGAGGAAGGGACACAAAATCTGGCAGGGTGTGTCAGGAATGTGCCTGGCGCTGCTTCACTGAAAAGCTCCTTTTGCCTGAGTTTTGAGATGTTGGAGGATGGTGATTTGCACATGTCAAGCAACTGCATCTTGAACTTTCTTTATAAGTTAGCAGTGATAAAATTCAGGTGAGCTGGCTCCTGGTTTTGAGCAGCAATGGCACAACACTGGGTGGAGGGAGTGGATGTGTGATGTGGTGTCAGTGAGGCAGAGGATTGTGCAGTAAGTCTGCCTCAAAATTGCTAAGTTTGATTGCACAGCTGTACTGTTTCTGTACCTGAGCAGTACCCATCACAGTTGTCTTGAATGTCTCTCCACTGTGTGGTGTAAATACTCTTTACATCCCTACTTTCCCTTGGAAAAATATGGATAACATCAACCATCTGAGAAGAGTTTTGGTGTTAGAAGAAGGAGAAAATGCACGTCAGCTGACAGAAAGCAGAGAATCTTGGTGATGTTGCTGGAAAGGCAAAAGAAGAGCAAATGTACCTGTTGCTGGGTTTCATTGGCAGTTAAACTGTCTATTTTGAAGTGTATCAGGTGGCACTTGGGTGCACAATTCTTCTGCAAGCTTCAAAGTGCTTGATATTGCAGCCTTAACAATATTCTTCTGATAGTGTTTTTACTTCATGCCAGCAATATGTTTTTCAGCCCCTCTCTGCTGAGGTTTAAATGAATGGCATTCCTATGACTTTCCACAAGACTAGCAGAGATCACACTCAAGCCTTCAGTTTGTTATTACAGTATTAAGGTTTTAAAAAACTCTGTTGATTATGGTGGAATAAAATTAACAGGATTCTATTTTTTTATGCTTCAAAGTGTGTATAAGCTTCCTTTGGCAGGGATTTAATTGTCTGGTATGTTTGTACAGGACTGTGGCTAATGAGAGCTGGTTAGAGCTATGGGACACTATTGTGATGTTAATAATAAATACAGCAATTATCTGAGGTCAAAGTAAAACTACTTTTTCCTGGGTCCTGCACAGCTAGGTACAGTGTGTAGCTTGATTTAAATAATCTGCATGTTTCTGTATTCCAGGGTGACAATTCTTATCTGCATCCTTGGATTGCTGTGTCTTATTACAGAGTTCAGTGAGCTTATTCCTGTCAGCAAAGTTATTCACATGCTTAAGTATTGGCAAAATCAGATACTGGGACATATTTTGGCTGCAAAAACACATTGCAAGCTGCCTAATTATTGATAATATTGACTCATGATTGAAGAAGCTAGGAATTCTTGGGCAGGGCAATTTCTCACATTAGTAGAATTTTCTGAATTAACTAATGAGATAAATACCCTTGCATTTTGGCTGCTCAGCATAAGGGAGGAAGCAGCAGTCTGGGAAGTGCAGAGCCCTCACACTCTGGGGAGCTGGTTCCACAGAGTAGCATGAAACAGGGATCTTAGGCAACTCAGTCCTAAGTCACAAGGTACTTAGAAGTCCTTTTGCTTTTGAGAGCATCACAGACAGGACTCATAGTTCATGCTGTTGCAGCAATACAAATGGAATCCCTGAAACAAAGCTGAAGTAATACAGTGATGAATCAAGAGCTGTATATGTGAGTGCCATTACTTGGGGTAAAAAAGGAAAAATAGACTTTCTAATGTATTCTTGTAAATGTGAGTTAGTGTTATTCATGTAACATAGAAAGGAACCCATATTGTTTCAACATGAATGTCAGATGATTCCCTTCCTTGTGCCTTCTCCCTGCAGTGATGATGAGGACTGATTAATTCCCCGTATACATTTCTAGCTGTTTTTGTATCTTGGGATTCTGCCTAGAAGTGACAATTCTTGTCAGGCAGGTCTTTGATCTGTTGGTAATCACAGACCTGGCTGTAGACAGTAGGTTTGCTTCTTTGGGACTCAGTACCAAGGAGTTTAATAAATATTCTTTGAAACAAAGATGGTAGGAAGCAGACATGGGTTATGGCCCAAGGCAAGGAGTGCATGACAAAGCTTGAGCCTTACAAAAATACTTGGTCTGTGTGTGCAAACACAAGGACATGATGGGCAAGCTGTTTTTGTACAAAAAAAGAAAAAAGTCATCAGACTATAAGGGAAACAGTCATGGTCATCACATTGAGATGAAGCAGACAGTCAGGGTGCAGGGTACACTCTGATACTAGGCCAGGCAATCAGGTGATCAGATGCCTCTGAAAAGCAGTCTATTCCTTTTCTCCTTCTTCTCAGTTTTCAGTTTTATCCTCTTGTTTCTTCCTTTGTCATCATAAGCACTTACTTGCCTGTCTGCAAAGCTCTGCAAGACTTCTCAATATTTTTTTATGGTGTTCTAGCCCTGATGTAGCACGCCGTGAGGTCAGAAAAGCACCAGACACAGTGCAATGCCAGAAATAGGAGGATACAATTAGTGGCACTAGAGGGATGGACAGAATGGAATCTTTTGGCATTAGCTTGAGCTGGGATTCACTTAGCTGTAAAATCCAACTGTGGCCCCAGTGTGTAGGCACAGAGTTAATTATAAAGACCGGCTGGGGGATTTCTGGGTGAAGAATGTGCTTCCTGATGTCTGCTTCTGTTGGGTTCATGGAAAAAATATTCAAAAATTAAAATCTGATGGTACCAGAGGGCACACCAAACTAACAGACTTGATTTTTTTTCTTAAGGAAAAGAAGCCTGCAAGATGCCCAAACTGGTTTGCTGGCTGCCCAGCAGGGTGACACCCACATGTGAAACTGGAAGTTCCTCACAGAAAAAGGCCAGTTTTTCATTCTGCAGTATTATTTTCTCACTACTTTTCCTTCCCATTTTGAACAGACCTTTGTGTAACAGCCACATAGAAATTGTATTCTAAAACCAAAAGCTGTCCTAATTGAAGAAGTCTTGGGTGGTGCTTTGATGGACAGTTTTCACTGGTAGCCACAAAATGCCATTTTGCAGAGTTAAACCAGAAAAGAGTATGGATTGAGGCATTTGAATCAGGAGATTGCATTTCAGTCTGAGAGGTATCTAACTACAGGCCATTTTATATTCACACAAATATAGCTTTGCTTCAAGGTAGAGTTACACTGGTTAGTTTAACCTGTGGGGCATTTAAACCAGGCAAAAGTTAACTAGTTGTGGTGTTGCTGCTAGTGCAGCAGAAAAGCAGTTGCTTCTCATCTGAATGCTGAGGAAACAGATCCTAATGTCTGTTGTACAATGGACAGTGCTTCTGTGCTTGGTTTCAGAAAAAAAAGCACACTTCACTTTGGTGGATTTAGCATTGTTGTTGTGCCATGTATCTGGGGTAATTCACATGGTCACTATTAACATTAAAATGCAGTTGTCATTTTCTATCTCCAAGTCAGAAGAATGCTTCAAAAGAAAAAAAAAAAAAAAAGCTTTGTGTCCATGATTAGTAATCACCACCGATTTATTTTACTCTGATACAATTAAAAGAAAATATATGCAAAACCTACCAATCACAAAAGAAAGCTATTACTGATGAGACCTGTTCAATTTAGCTCATACATGAAGCAAGTTTATATTTTCATGAAGGTAGTGCCAGCCTGGGGTTCCTCAAACCCCTGGGAAATGCCAGCAAAATGCCAGGGAAATAAAGAAGACTGGCTTCTTTTTTTTTTTTTTTTTTTTTTTTTTTTTCCCCTGGAGATACTGAAAGTTCTCCTTCTGTAAAGAGCCCAGGGGAGAGCTTTAGGTTGCCACCACCTTGAGAGGAAGCTGTGGAGCTGGAGATGTTTTTTCCCTGCACACTGAAGTGTCCCAGCACGGAGCTGAGAGCTCGTTTTGCTACCACTGGTCCTGTACAAAACACTTTTTCTGCCATGATGGTACCTGTACCAGCTACTCTGAGAGTCTTCAGCTTTGCAGAGGACCCACGAGAGGATCCTTCTGATACCTCAGCTTGGAAGCAGAAAGCTGTGTCTGCTTTACCGTGCTTGGCTTACTCCAGCTGGCAATTGCAGCACCATTAAATGCATCTTTGCCCTGAGATTTGAAGGTAATTCCACCTCTGTGCTAATTGCCATTGCATGCTGAGCATTTCCAAAGATACCCTTTGCCCGTGTCAGCCAAAGCGTTTCCGTGCATTTCCCAAAAGTGAGGAAGGCAGCCAGGGTGCTGTGGCAGAGCCCAGCAGGACCTGGCATGGCAAATAGCTGGCCTCAACATTTCCGCTCTTC
>NW_009952366.1:4201132-4229801 GCF_000747805.2 Chaetura pelagica | reverse complement strand
AAAGCCACTGGCAGCAGCAGGCAAAGGCCTGCTCACAGCAACAGGGGAGAACAAAGTGCCGCTGATCCTGCCAGAGCTGTCAGCTTTGTTACCGGCGAGGGGGCAGCAGCACGTTTGTTATCCTTGATGGCAGCGAGCGGAATTAATTTTGAAGTGACTCCATGCTGTAGAATGAGGGCTGCCCTGCTCTGTGATGGATTTCCAGGCAAAATCTGTGATCTTATTTTGAACGTTTAAAGATTTTCAGTGGTTGAGCTTTAATCCTGTGAAAAAAGCCTGGAATCTCTCCTTGGACTATGTTATGTGCAAGCAGTGGAGGCACAAAAGCCAACCTCATGCTATAACCACAGAGTCACAGTCACAGAGTTCTCAGAACTGGAAGGGACCTCTGAAGATCCTCTAGTCCAACCCCCCTGCGAGAGCAGGATCACCTGTATTAGATCACAGGACACTGCACAGACACCACTCTCTTCCGGAACATGTTTCCTCCACTGTACGTGTGGGTCTGGGCTTGTTTATCCTTCTGGCCACCCAGCAAGTCCTGTTTGTCCTCAGGACTCTTAAGTCAAGAGCAGAAAATTCTCCATTTCTAATGAATTTTGCACTGGGGCTTTTGGGAGACACAGAGAGAAGATATTTAAGCAATAGCTTATTTAATTTAGCTAATCAAACAGCTATAGGAAACACAGTGGCCCAAATACAAGGAGACACAAAAAATTAACATCTTCTACTTTGTGTTACTGAATAAAGAGACTAAAAATAAATTCCCAAATTAAAGTAAGTCAGTAGATCCTTTATTGCTAACTATGTTTTCACCTTTGGAAAGAAATGCTCTGGCCTTCCCTTCACATCTTGCATTCAGCTAGTTTCCAGAGCAAAAGCAGTCAATTCTGCATTATCTCAGTAGGACAGTTTTAATTTTAACACTATCTGCCCAGATCTCTCTTTGTCCAGTTAACATTTCCTTGACCTAGAGTTCAACCCCTTTACAAAGTAACCTCAGGCTTTGATGGCAGTAATTCTACCTTCACCCCAATGGATTCTGAATACACAACCTCCAGGCCCAAAGGATAAGATTAGCAGACTTTACCCTAATTACTTGTTATTGTGTAGTTGTTAAAAAAGATTTTGGCTCCAGAAAATGAGGCTGTAGCCAGACAGAAGTTACCCTGGGGTTCAAGAGTCTAGTAATCTTTGGCTCCACAGGCCTATAAAAGCAAAGTGTTGACTGAATTCAAACAGCCTGCATGGTGAGAGGCCCCCTCAGAGGGGGTGACAGCCGGCCATCCGTCACCAGAGGCAGCGGGGGTCAGAGGAGTCCCTCTAATGACTCCTTGCTGGCCTGTTAATGGGTAGCTCCGTTTAATTCCTCCGTTGGTGGGAATGCCAGACTTTGTGATGGCTGCAGCACACAGACCTTTGCGTGCACGCTGTGTTCTTGGGATCTTTGAAAGGATGAGCCAGGTTTGATGTACAGCTGGAAAAAGTACCCTTGGTCCAGTAGGTCCCTGCAACATACTAACCTGCCAGTTCTCTAGACACTTGTTTTAGGTTGAGGTAATGAGCACCTATCAACAATTAATGACAGTTGTTGCAAGTGGGGGAAGGATAAGGAGTGCCTTTGGTGAAGTGAGAAGCAGGCAGTCAGCTCCTCACCTTCAAGCATTAAATGTCATGAGAGGTCAAAAGGTTTTGCAAGGAATGCAAAGTTTGGAATATTTTTAATTAAGCTACATCCTTTGAAATTCTTTCAAGTCAATCTTCAAACAAATCAGGTCTTAAATCAACACCCTTTAAAAGCACATACACCGCTGGTAAATGCCTTCATGTAAGCTCTACTGGCTATCACAGAAAGTGGTTAATTTAATTTTATGTGAGTCATTAAAACCTCCACTTATTTTTGTATTCATACACCATAGGATATATTCGTATTCCTTTTCCCTGAATAACCAAATACCTTATCCTATGTAAAGTTGGTGACTTTGTATCTGAATGGGTTTACTATCTGAATTTACCTATGTCTTAAATATAAGAGTAATGAGGAAAGTTTGAAATATCAGTGTTTTTGTTAACCTAAAACATGCCTGCTTCTTTGTTTATTTTTTTATAATCTATTTTTATGAAATGCCTTTCTCTTAGAGAGTTACTGATTGGGGGATATTTTCATCATCCTATAAATAGAAGCTGGAGTTGACATACAAATAACTGTACTTGTCACTGGAGTTTAAGGCCCTTTTGGAAAGTTTTACTTGCACGAAAAGATTCAGCAGCTGGCTAAATCCCACAGCAGATTACATAAACCAGCAAAATCAAACTTGACACAAACATTTAAAAGACACTAAATGCCATTAGAAGGTAGTGGCTGGTTTGGTTTCCATCCTGGCTGTCATTTTCAGATCTGTACACTTTCCCTGTTATTTTTGTGACCAGCACACATGGGATTCAAAAGACTCTCTGCTAACAAAGACCTTTGATCCCTGGATTAACTATTCTAACACTCTTCTTAAGCAACTAGGAAAATAAAATTATTACCTCATTATCTATTTTGAGAAGTACTTTAACTCACCTCTGAGGAGAAGGGCTGAAGGGGCTGCCAGAGTCTCCCAAGTGAAAGCTGATGGTGAGGGGTGGCACCTATCAGTGTGAACAGTTCAAATTCCAGAAGTAAGCCTGGAAGCAAAGTCCTTCTGTTGGGAGCTCCGGCATCTGCCCTGGCTTCTCTGGGGCTATGTCTGTGCTACCAGGGCAGGTGCCCCAAGGGTAGTCTCTGACCCCAGGCCAAGTGGTGCAGGATGAATCCCATCCACATTGCTCAGGAGTAACTACCCTCTTTAGGGGAGCATGGCTGGATTTAGGATAGTCCTTGTCCCAGGTCTCCTTTGGACCCATATTGCCCTGAAAGCTTATTATTAACCATTTGTGATTTACTGATTCAAAGTATGTATTGCCTGCTTGTGGTGTGCCCTGACAGCATGTAGGAGATTTGAGGACATGCGGCCTGTTGGAGTAACATTAGACAACTGTCATGGGCTGAGGGAGTTAAACTCGCTGCAGTCCAAGTCCATTTTGTCTGTCTGGAGTAGAGCCTGGAGCATACCATTCTGTCAGCTGTGTCCAGCCTTCCTCTCCAAGGAAACTAGTCATTTTGCTTCACAAGGGAGCCTGGGAGAAAGCGAGCGTTTATACAGCATGAACGATTAGAGGATCAGATGCTGGCAGTAAACAGGGAGATAAAGTGTGTGACAGTGGAGACGTCTGTTCATCTTTGCTGGGAGCCTGTTACATCCATTGCAAGGGTATCCTTTATGCTTGAAAATAACGCACACTCAGTATTTGTTGCAGCCAATGTTTCCTTAGTTTAAACTTGAATACTCAGGTTTCAGCAGTGAAGCCATTTAGCAAGGGCCTTTTTTGAAAGGTTAGCTATGATTCCCTTTTCACTCTGAACATGGTTACAGCACAGGCACAACTATATCTGTTGTCAAATTTGCCCTAATCTGGAATGAAGGCAGAATCTGATGAACTTGTAGCCTGGCTGTACTCTAAAGGCCTGCATTTTGCTACTCTACTTTGAGCTGGTTCAGTTCTAAATATGTTGCATATCCTGTTTCATGAGAACAGAACAAGGAAGCCAAACTTCCTATGGATTTTCATCTGACCTTCCCATGATGGTCACAGTTTCTCCCAACAGCCTGTAAGACTTCCCCAGTCCCCTCATGTCTGCTACACATCCTCACATTAATCCTAAATTACTGCCATTGCTTCTGTTTCCCAACCTTTTCTGCACTTCATTTCACCCCACTGTCCTTCAGCTACCGGCTGAGGTAGTGCAGCGCTTCTGATGCTGTGGCACATACGCATGACCATCAGAAAGCGAACACATGCATGATCGTCGTTCAGCCAGAAGGTCTTGTAGAGCTGATATAGAAACTTTTCTCTGTTTCTTTTTTCTCTGATTTGCATTAGCTTCTTTCCTCTACCCACCTGTTGATTTTCACAAGGCTTGTAGGCACTCTTCTCCCATCAGAAATTCTCAGTTTTTGTCTGACTCGTTTGTCAGCAGGTGTCAGATTTAAAAGCTGCCGGGGTAGGAGGCAAATGACAAACCAAAATCCAAATGGAAAGACAACATGGATATAGAAGCTCAAGTTCCTCGGGAAATGAGGCTAAAGGGAAGGGTGATGGTGAGATCACTTTGGAGCTCTGCTGGCAACCAGCACAGAGAATACAGCTGCCAAGCAGGGCAAAGCTGTTCCTCAAAGCTGAGTTCTGCCAGTTTTTGTCAAAACATGGTATGACCAGGGTGAAAGTTCCTCTAAGTGTGATTTCTTTATGCTTTCTTGCCAGGTTGGTGTATTCACCAATAATGTCACTGTAGTGTCTGGGAGACACTGATACCCTGCTATCACCAGTATCAAGGGGCAGAGTTCAGGCAGTTAAGCCAAGAAGCTTTTTGGGTATGTAACAGTGCAGTGTTACACATTATTTACCACTTTAGCTTTGCTTACACCTTCAATACTTAAGTCACGTAAAATGAGTTAGCTGATGTTAATGCATATAAAGCAAAGCCATTTAGATGCAAACAGCGAAGATCTGTTCTCAGTTACATGCCTCTGAATTCAGCAGGGTCCAAAATCTGACACAATGCATATCCAGCACAACAGCCTCCAGAGACCTCTTGCGTTTGCACTTTTCATGAGTATTTTTTGTGTGGACAAAGCTGATAATTTGCGCTTATTTTTGTTTTTGGAGTTTACAGCTAGTGCATGTGACTGGGCCAAAGGCTATATACCACAGAGTTTTTTAATCCTAAAGCAGGAACAAAGTGTTTCTGAGGAGCCTAAATCTAAGACCATGATATAAAACGCTGCGGGTAGAAAAAAGCTGCTAACCTCTGTACGTGCTTACTTCTTTAACCTAAAATGTTCCCAGCGCCTAGGGTTATATCTCTGTTTTTTTACAGAGATTGCTTTTGAGTAGATGGACACGCAGGTCTGATCTTAGAACAGCAGTAGCTGTTCCATCATTTAAGTTCCTTGGGAGACACCTCATGCTCAGAGCATCCTTAGTATATGCTGGTAGCTTAAAGCCTCTCAGAAAAGAAGTGCTGGCCGCTTTCTTTTGAAAAGCTAAGGATTTAGGAGTCCAGCTTTTGTGTAATGGCTTCTATTTCTTCTCTAGAAGATCTGAAGCCCTTCTCAGTGTGACAGATTTCAAATCCAACTCGCAGGAAGACCCATCTATTTGCCACTGTTCAGCAAGATGCCAGGATTCTAATGTTTTAGTAGCAGTTGCTTTGCAGAGGTCTCCTATAATGGACAGACTGACTTCCAGGACCATGGATTCATTCCTTCTCATTCTCACCAGTCTTTACCTCTTTGCTTTGTCCTTTAGCAAAGGGAGAGAAGAGTCTCTTCAGTTGCAAGCTAAGCTGCCTATCCATGTAATCCCACTTTACAGGAGAGACAAGGCTCTAATCCTATGCAGGCAAAAGAAAGACACTACAACCACTGGGCCTTAACAGAAAAGGTTGCTTTCTTCTCTAGGGATACCATGTAAGGAAAAAGTGCAGATCCCACCTGTCCAGAAGTGAGACTCCAGAGGTTTGAACCTCAAAGATATTGCAAGGTCCTTCCTTGCAGATGTCCCTCAGAGACCTTAACTCTCAAAGAAGAAGTTATTTCAAACACAACCCTAACCTTGGTGTTTCTTGTTGACTCACTCTAAATGACCTCCTCAATAAGTGGGCTGCTTAGATTATCTGTCTGAGTTGTGTAACTCTAGCAGCTGGAACTGGATGTTCAAGTGTCTGACAGACTGAGGTCTCTAAAAGTAAAGCAGTCTGAGTATAACTTTATCTTGTATTTCTAATAGGTGCTTGAGCCTGTACAGAGGACGTAAATCAAAATTTGAGAAGCCACGGAATGTACCTCACTGGAAAAACTTCTTGGTGACTTCTACAGGGCAAGTAAGCAAAGCAGATAATTCAAAAACATAGTCAGACCATTCACTCTATAAATCAACGCAGCCCAAATCACTCATCAGAGAACAACATGAGGTCTATAAACAACAGCTCCTTGCCACGGACAAGTTAAATCAATGATAAAGATCTGAAACACACAGTTTGTCAGAGGTTTCCTTCTTTAAGCTCTCTTGTGTATTTGCCTGTCTCTGTTCTTACACGGCCCCTTTTACAACAGAAACAGAATGCCTTTTTTTGCAGGACAGCACAACTCTTTATTCAGAGAGCCAAAATTAACGGGCTTGAGTGCCAAGAGTCCTTCTGTAGCCACATCTCTTCTGTGTCATAGGAAGTATTGATGGCTTTTTGTTTGTCATTTCAGCTGCACAGACTAGAAATATATGTGGCTTCACTGTGCACTTTCTATTCCAAGCATGAATCCCATTGTCCTTTCACATTCAGGAACCCATGGTAACCACAGCTGAAGTTTTCTAGGGTGAAAAAGAAGAGTTATTCAGTGGTTGGAATGCTACTCTAGGCCTTGGGAGATCTTGCTTGTCATCACAGTATTTCTATACTCATATAGTCATATAGTCTCTCATGTCATCATAAAGTAAAGGTAGCAGCACTTCTCGCAGTGTTGTAAATCTTAGCACATAACATTCCTTCAAGCAAGAAGGAAGACTGCTAATGAAAGTAAGCCACACAAAAATTAGTGTTGGTATCTGAATCCTTCCAACTTGTGACAGTTCTTGCTTTTACAATTAAGCCATACAGTTGTCTAGTAGAACTATAGATCTGAACAGAAATCTTGGAGATACCAAGAAGTGTTTATTGAAGAAACACTGTTGTCACTATAGGTTGTACCTGTGGAAAGCTTTTTAAATGTTCACAGAAAATAGTCCTACATTTAACTGTTAGCAGAAATAAGTCAAGAATATGAATTACCTTGCTTCTCTCCTTTGGGAATACTTATGCATCAGTCAATGTAATGGGCTGCATTTATGAAGGTAAGTACGGAACAAAGGGGAAGGGAATGAAAAAATCATTTGTTCTATCTCTTCAATGCACTTCACACTGTGTGATGCCACAGCAAGGAAAACTATTCTGGCAAAGATTACATACACCATACCTCTGGCTCACAGTCTGATTACTAATCTGTTCTTGAACTTTCTGCAATCAGTCATCAGCCTCAAGGGTTGGTGGCAATACTACAGCTGGGCCCCTGAACAACCTAGGTTCATCTATCTACTTATCAAAAGCACCCCAGGAGATTTAAAGTGAAGACTGAAATCAATGTGTAAAAAACTTCAGCGTGGAAGTGTAAATCTTTACCATCTCAGGTGGTCACATATATTATCTTCTTCACAAACTCATGAAGCTCCACTGCTAAATTGTGCCCCCACACTTGTAGGAGAAAAGCTGTTCCAGGTCATAATGTTCTGATGGCTACAAAGTTTTTCCTAATTTCTAGACTGTGTTCACCCATGGTGAGTTTATACTTGGCCTTAATCATCCTGACACTGACTGACCTCTAACTCTACTATTTATTTTCTCTCCTCTGAGGTGCAGCAAACTTACTGCCTCACAGTTCTTGTTTTGCTAGACAAGTTAAGCACTTTCAGTTGCTTGTCATTACTTTGTTCACTATATTTCTTTCAGCTTGCATTTATCTTTCTTGAACACAAGCAATCAGAACTATATACAGAAGAGGTTTCACAAGTACAATGACATTAATAGTTTCTTATCTCTTTGGGAAAAAGGATTTATGGGGATTGCACTTCTTAACAATTGGATCACAATGATGGAACATAATCATCCTTTGAGCAGCTGATACTCTCAGTTATTTCTCTGTCTCATTTATTTCTAAGCAGTGTGTTCTAGCAAAAAATCTTACTAGTAACTGAAAGACTTTGCAATCATAATGTTGTGTTTTATCCCATTTCTATTATTCTAGACCTCAAAGTTGTCCAGTTCCTCTTTTAAAATAGCCTGCTCCCTCACTGTTATGACAAATATTTTCAAGTAGAATTGTGACCCGCTTTCATTAGCTCATATCTCTTTTTGTGCCAAATTCTTTGATGACAGTATTGAACAAGATGGGCACTGACTTATTTTTCAGAAACTCCTTTGCTAGTCTTTCCTCTAGCCAGAAGTTCCCCTTCAAACACTACCTCTTGTCTCTTTGTTGAATTAATAATTTTCCAGTGACACTTCTCAAATGATTTAGCCACCTTACATTCATCCTGAAAGACAATAACAGAAAGATATCTGGATAGCCTAGCAGGGCAAACAAATGTTGCACTTTGATCTTTTCCTTTTTTTTCACTCCTCTAACTAATAGTTATTCAAAATGCTACTTAGATATTAGCACTGATTTCACACAAGCTACAAGAAGGTTTGGTATTTGGTTCTAGACAAAGGTGTGTTATCTGGAAATTGGAATGTCTTTAACTCTCTAAGCTGGGAGACTTTCCTACATCTAGTCAATTGGGAAACTATTTTATGGTCTATGTAAATGTCACCTTTAGAAAAATAGTTCTTTCAAAAAGGACAGTACTGTCTTCAGGTGTAATAATTAAACACTACTAAAAAGATCTCAGAATATGATACCTTGTTTGTTTCCTGCTCTGATCCTGTGTATTTCTGTGACACTTATTTTAGGTACTTACCATTAAGAATTTATGGGACCTTTTTTTGAAGAACTCTGATGGCAGTGAATAAATGAGATACTTGTCTAGATGTTGGCACACACATTAGCACTCATAATGCATTCTACTGCATTGCCTGATGAGGCCATGAATTACAGGAAACAAACTTCCAGTTTCTGGATAGCACCATTAGAAAATAATAGTAAAATCCATTCCTAGCAGAGCTTTGCATATAACTAAACAATGATCTGCTAATTGATATTTAGGGATCATTTTATGTCCCACCAAAATTAATGGGAAGGTTGCTATGTATTTTGCTGACAGCTGGGTCATGCCTCTAGTGAGAAACTAGATTAGATCAGGAATATTCATGGGAATTGATAGCAAATAAAACTAATCTAAAAAAAAATATATATAAGAAATGCTCATGCAAAAAGACTGTAACTTGCTTTAGGAGCACTCTGATCAAAGTGTATGGTAACAGACTCATCATCTGGGGAGAAACTGGTTTAACTATGAAAGATCTTACTACTAACTTCTAATTTCCCTGCTTAGCAATTATATAGTGGATATTTTGAGGATAAAACAAGAAAACATATAAAATATTATCCACTGGCTGAATTTTGTGAACGAATGATGATTTGTTCTCCAGCATCACACCAGCACCTCGAGCTGCTACAGTTCAAAGTAAGGAGCCGAATCTCTATGGTAAGAGTCTGCAATACATTTTACTTCTGGGTTTTGTCACAAAGAGGGATTTGTACCACACATTCACCAGAAAGTTAAACAATCTAATCAAAAGTTTGTAGAGCTGTCCAGTTTGCATAAACCTGCTGAAATTAAAAATAAACATTACTTATGTGGAAAGCAGCAGGAAGTAGAATATCCTTTAGAACTCAGCTGTCTGTTTACTACCCAGATTATGATGAAAACGTTTGTTTTTAACTTGGATGGCACTTATATTCTCAGCTACTCAGTTAATATTGCATACATGTGATATAAGCATTGACATAAAGGTGTTTTTTATGTCTTAAGAGTTTCTATGTTTAGACATCTCTATTTGTGGTCATTCTGTCCTTCTCAAAAAATAAGTGAGATGAAAAACCATAGTAAGAGCCAGCTACTATGAAGTTTGGAAAGGCATGAAGATCAAGGACCATTCATTCCAGTTGGATGAACAGATGATGAGTAGAGGCAAGTATGTGATAGTCAACAGAAGGTACAAATATTTGATTTTAGGTGAAACAACCTTATTTATGCTCTTCATAAACTATAAAAATAATTTATCCCACATGGGAGATCTCATCTGGGTTTGGCACTTACGCAGGACCATGCATGCCAGTGATGTCCTACACCTTCTAGAATGTAAGCCTTTGGGGAGGCTGTGGGTCCTTATCGGGTGTATTTACCCACAATGTGTAACTCCTGACTCAGAGAGCTCGTTTTACAACTTTGCTGAGAACATATGGGGAGTGCCTGGGTGTGGGATTGCCCTTATGTCAAGAAAACAACCAAAACAAAATTTATAGCAGGAGCAGGTATCCTGTGTGAATGAATATCCTGTATGGGCTGCAGGCCAATTATATCCTCTGCTCTTTGTTTGCTAAGGCACTGTGGTTCAGGGTATGCATGTATTTATTCTGCACCTTTGCAAACAGAAAGTGGAAGTCCAACCTAGTTGGCCTAGTTTGACGGCTAGTTTACTAGTTCAGTAAGTCTGGCCAGTTAATTTTTTCCACAGAGATATGCATATCTTCTTGGTGAAATTCCACCTGACCGCCCGCTGCTGCCTACAGCTGGTCACAAGTCAGGCTGGCAGGCTTTGGAGCAGTGCTGCTGGTTTTGAGGCTGCTTGGACCTTCAATGGACCAAAAGGAAAGAAACAATGGTAAAGGGCTATAGTGGCCCTGATGGTGTCCTCCACAGACACCCAGCACAAACCTTTCTTTGCATCCTGACAACGCTTGTGAAAGCTGTGGAATCAGTATCCACACACTACAAAAGGGCAGGGTGGCTGGCTTAATCTGGCTTCAGTGAAAACAAGCTCATTTAGCTTACCACAAAGTTATATCCACTTTCTGGGGTCAGAAGGTATGCTAAAGTGGCTGCCCAGAGGGAGCAGGCTGGGTGGTTAAACACCTTCCTGGGGAAATGCTCACAGAGCAAATAGCTCTCAGGTTAGGCTCCGCAAGGTGGGACACTTGGCCTTTTCAGCACACTAGTGTGTCCATGGGCCAGTGGTGCTCAGAGGGGGCATAATGAGCGCAGTGGTGCAGAAGCAAAGGCATGGGGCTCAGGGTCTTTATTCACACCATATAAAGAAGAAAGAATCAAAAGTATGAGAGCAAGACAGACATGAGTGCCAATATTTTGCTCCAGGAAGAGAGCCGTGCAGGACATGCCAAGTAGCCCCACCAGTGCACCCTGACACAGGGACAGCAGGTACATACAAGCCTTTAGCCAGTAACATCCCTGACATGAAAGGAAAGCATGTAGAATGTCACACTAAAATCAGTCAGAATTTCCAAGCTGGCATTTTACTTAAACCAGCCCCAATACTTTGTGGAAACCTGTGCAGAAATCTGTGGTGGTTCAGCTGTCCTAAATTCAGAGCTGTGGTGTCCTACAGGAGGCTGGTACATGTACACAGCTGTACAGGGAAGTAGCTGTGTCAGCCACCTGTGTTGTACCTTCTGGCACTGTCATAGCCCTGATTTTCACCTTTTAATTAAAGAGCCTTTTAAGGTCTCAGATTTTGGACCAGCTTTTTAACCAGTTTTAAAACTTTAAATAAACTGTTGGCAATATTGTGTCGATTGTATAATTTGGGTAAGAAGCTTAACCCAATGTCTAAAACTGAATGCATTTGTTGAATCTATTTTTAAGCTTTAAACATGAAATCTAAATATATTTCTAGACAGTTAGAAAGGTGATTATCTCTGTCTCTCCATCTAAGGCAATGTGCTTTCCTAATAATGTTATTTATAGCTAGAGGCTGTTAAAGTGTAGCACAGACAGTCTGCCTACATATCATGTAAAACTGTTTGCTGGAGTAATTACACGTTTTTCTTGAGCAATGTGGTAACAGAAGATGGCACAATACTAAGTAAGTGCTTGCCTGGCTGCTTACCCACATGTCCCAAAAGCTCAGTTCAGCTCCAGGTGTGCTGGATCTTAAGGATCTTGCCATGATGTGCTGTGCTCTCCCCTTACAAATGGTTGCTAAATGACTCTGACACACAGCTTACAGTTGTAATTGTCCTCTGACAGGGTAAGCTTCAAAGCAGCCCCACACTTCTCAGACTTTAAAGCTGTAGTCATAAGTGTGGCGTGAGCCACACGCGTGGTTGGAGAGGGATGTGGAGAACCACCACCTATCTTACAACTGAGAGGCTGTGCTTGAGACCTGAGCATTGGTCCCCAAATCAATTACTCTGCGTGGCTGCCCAGGGTGCTCCCAAATGCCTTTTGAAAATTATTATTCACCTCCTTCCAGATAAAGAAATATTAAATAGGTGAGGATTTGAGTATAAAAAGGAGCTGAGGTCTATGGAAGAAGTTCTAGTACATGTGGGGAAGGGAGGAAAAATTTGGAACCATGATTTTGTACTAATTTGAACATGAAAGCATATCCAGTGAAGTGATTTGGTTTAAAACACAGCCTAAAAAGGAAATGTTTTCAAGCAGCACATACATATGTAGCAGAACTCACTACCACAGGATATTCTGGACACCAAAAGTTTACATATGTTCAAAAAAGGATCAGATAAGTTATTGAAAGAGTGGCCCTTGCCAGCTATTTTGGATGGAGCCTCTGGCTCAAGGAAGTCCATAAGCAGACTGTCAGAAGAAGGTTGGATACCTTGCGGAAAAATCACTAAATTAATTGCATATGCTTCTGCTATTCCTTAAACAATTTTGCTAGCCAGTATGAAGTTTGGTATATTGGACTGGATAGGCTTTTGATCAACCAAAGTACATCAGTTCTTTAACATTCTGCTCCTCACCCAACAAAGAAGCAACTTCAACCAGGTAATGTTTTTATAGCTAGCAAAAAAAAAAAAAAAAAGAAGTAGAAAAATGGCAAACTGAAAAGTGAAAGCTGCACACTCTCAAAATAAATAATTTATGACAAACGAGGAAATAAGTGTAATTCAAACTGATAATTTTTTCATCATGTTGAATTGTTGCTAAACACTTTGATAGATAAAGGGATATTAGGGAAGTCAGCACAAAAGGGAAAATAGGGACTTTGATCAAGAGTATCCCAGTAAACCAGGATTACAGTGGATAATCATGCCTAAGCAAATGCCTAACTTAATAGTGTTGACTATTTTGTTCAAGGCTGGACAAAGAAAGATGAAAGAGGATTCTTAAAGTAAGAGAACTGGCTAGAGAGAAGAAGAAATTAGGAGAGGACACATTTCCAGCAGCTGGGGGAATAGGGATGAGTAATGTCATACAGAGTTTTAAAAGCTAGCAAGATTAAAGAAAAAAAAAAGGGAAAAATAAAGACCAAGAATACTCATAGTTTCTTGGGTTTACCCTGTGTTATTTGGGCTTGCTACTTTTGCTGAAAATTACTAATGATAGATTTGAAAATTGATTTTCAGATTGCTGTATTCATGATTCAGGGCCCAAATATCAAAGGATAAAGGAAAACATTGGAACTTGTCAGAAATGGCTTTAAATATAGAAAAATAGAAGGAAAAACAATAGCTCAAGGAAAAGATGATCTATGTGTTAAAGTATTGGGTATGGTTTGAATAGACTTTCCTGAGTAGTCACAGCGAAGTTCATAGTGTGTTCGTCCTTTGGTACCCCATGTGTGTGATCTGTTTGCAGTTCTTGAGGCAGACCCAATCTCTCCTTCCAGCAGTCAGCCTAAGCAGTGTCACCTTAGCAGTGATATGGTGGCACAGCCGTAAACCAGGTGGTGCTAACAGAAAACAAGACTGCACAGAAGCCAATAACAAATCAGTCATTTTTATTATAGGAAAAACAGGAAACATCTGAAAGAGGCCATCAGACTTCCAAAAGGTGGCAATTTGTTTCTAAAGACACTGCTAAAACGTGACAGTAATTTTCACCATATAAGGTAAAGAAAAGCAGCAGATACAGGAAAGATGTTTTTTTTCCTCCATAGGAAGCAGCATTACTCAAAGAAATTGAGATGTTACCAGAAGCAAGCTGAAAAAAGCAAAAAAATACAAGGAATAATAAAGCTCTTATGGCAGGAAGATTTCTTGTTCTTGTCCTCAGGCAAAGAAACAAGTTAAAATACTTTAATCGTCCTTTGGAATGAGGGATGTTTCAGCACCCTCCAGAAGTTAATCTTGCTTTTATCATGTGAGTTGTTTCTATGGAATAGCCAGGAAGCTATTGACTTGAGTAACTATCCTATTAGGGAAAGCAAAGCTGTTATGTAGATCGCAGTTAAAGCACAGGATAAATTATTATTTAATTATAGTTATTAAATATGAACTCATGCATGACTAATTGGAGGAATTGCCAGAAATAATTTTAAAGGAAAGCCAAGGACTTCATAATTGTGGACTTCTAAAAAGTTTTCTATGGATTGTGGGTGAAAAAAACTACACTATGGATTTGTCTAGACAGCACAGGTACATAGCTCTGCATGCGAGTTATCTGGGAACCTTGGCAGCAGCACAGCTGTTAGCACAGTGTTGTGCCCCTGAATCAGGGATAATTAGCATAAGGGGTGCATTGCTGCTTCCAGTTTGGGAGATACATTGTTTAGCACCCTCTCTGGGTATCTCTGACACTGCAATGAAAGTGACGACCCTCTGAGGTTAGAAATTAAATACATTAAAATAGTGTGAAGTGTCTGGATAATCTCTGTTAAAGGACAGATACATACCTCCTCATAGAAGATGTCCCTAAGATACCTAAAAAGATGTAGTCACTCTGAGTAGAAGAAGGTATGATTATGGAGAAGTTTTAGCCAGATATGCTCTTGCTCCAGCCTAAGTATCTGTCTCATTTGTTTCTTTCAGTAGAATATATATGTTGAAGTCTATGCAAAGGAAATTAATCACTTCCATGGGGTAGACATGTTTTTTTTTTTTTTTTTTCTGCACTTAGAAGATACTTCTGAAGTCTTGCCAATTCTAGACTCAGCGTTAGGGATTTTTTTCATACTAGGATGAAGGAACAGGGTATTTTTCCAGCTAAGTTAGCTCAAGCTACCCAGCATAATTTAATGGAAAATTACCATAAATTTTGCTATAGCTCAGTATCTCCTGCTCAGTTCTAGTCAGTTGGGCAGATGAATGAGAAAATAACAATTTTTAAATCAGAGACAACCTTACTTGTGTTCCTGTGCAAACTGTTTGCTGGACTTGTACTTTGTATAGTCATGCAAATTCTCAGTTGGGTATCAGATCACTGCTGGGGTGGTCATCAGGAATTACAGCTGGATTCATGGGTTCTGCATCTTAAACAAATAGGGTTGCTGTTATAGGAGGTATCAAGACAAAGAAAGGAAGGCAGGAAGGCAGGAGGGAAGGAGGGAAGGAAGGCAGGAAGGAAGGCAGGGAGGAAGGAAGGCAGGGAGGAAGGAAGGAAGGAAGGAAGGAAGGGAGGGAGGAAGGAAGGAAGGAAGGAAGGAAGGGAGGGAGGAAGGAAGGAAGGAAGGAAGGAAGGGAGGGAGGAAGGAAGGAAGGAAGGAAGGAAGGGAGGGAGGAAGGAAGGAAGGAAGGAAGGAAGGGAGGGAGGAAGGAAGGAAGGAAGGAAGGAAGGGAGGGAGGAAGGAAGGAAGGAAGGAAGGAAGGGAGGGAGGAAGGAAGGAAGGAAGGAAGGAAGGGACTGTGTTGACTAGCTGAAAAAGTAGAGAGAAACAATAGCTCTGTAGCAGTCTTGTAGCATTTAGTTTCTTGATGCTGGTCAAACTGTAGTTTGGGCCTTTTTTTCCTGTGTTCCCAAAAGGGAAGAACTTAAAGTTTTGACAGCAAAACCTTATCTGGAATAAGTGATGAGGCTTTTGGTCACTAAAATTACATCAAATGGCTCTGTTCATGACCAGTATGTATGTGTGTATGTGTGGGGTGTATGTATCTTTTACCTCAATGTGACATGTTTCATAGCTGTGACTGTATTTGCCAAATCATTCCTCCGAAGTTCCCAAATGGATATAAACCTTGGTATGTTTTAAATGAAAGGGCTGACAGAAATTATTTGAGATGGTTAACTTATATCTATGACAATAGAGAGGATTCAGTACTGCTCTAAGACTGATAAAGAAAAACCAAGCTTTAAAAAAAGAATGGAAAAGCAGGTCTGTATTTTGGGAAAGTAAAAGGACAGGAGGCCAGCATTTCTAAATGAAGAATAAGGAAGGTGTTAAAAGGCCGTTGGGAGTCATGTCAGAGACAAATGAGAGGGGAGTTATCCTGTTAAAATGGTGTTTCTTTAAACAAGTACTTTAAAAGTATTTACTGTAAATATAGCATTCTTCTGAGAGAGAGAACTAATATGTACACATATTAGTACACATTTTCAATAGAAAATGAAAAAATATGTGAAGATAAAAAACAGAGTTGGAGGAAAAAAAGCCACCCCAGAGCAGTCTTGCTGACATATCATCACAAAATGTTTGGGACATCAGCAACATTAAAGTTACAGTAAAGTCATGATTTAAAGAGCTATCATAACATGACCTGCTACCAAAACTAATTTCTGTTTTTATACATAACTAAGAGCTACAAAACCAATACAAATCTAAATACTAATAGCTTAGAGGTACTTGTCGCAAAGCTGCATATCAAGACACAGTAGTTGGGGGAAATGGCAGGTGTTATCTTTCAGTATGTGTCATAATTTGGAGCTTGGCTGATTCTAGCTACCTGGCACCTCATGTCTTGGAGTTGCTACAACAGAGTATTTGTCCTCAGATACCACTATACTGATTACTTCTCATCACATCATACAGCAGAGAATAAAAGGGGAATCTCAGGTTTTACTCCTCTTTTTGTTTCCATGGACACAGTTTTCTAATTCTGTAAGGAATCAAGATCTGCTGCCTTCATTAACTTTGTTCTTGGAATGAACTTCCCTATCGGTTTTACAAGTCATTGAAATAATTTGGAAAAAAAAAAAAAGAAAAGAAAAGAAACACAAGACTGAAAATAAAACACATGCTACAATTTCAAGTAAACAGGAAGTTGTAGGTTAAGGCTGAATAGAAAACATAATTTAATAAGTTGTCTTAGGGGGAATTTTATGAGGGTGTAACAGTACTATTATATAATATATGATAAAACTCCTTTCTGATGTTTTGTGAAGGCAGATTTTAGACTTTCTGGTTTGTGTGTTTTGCTGCCTAGCACGGCTTGTTGCGTATTATATGTAGTATGTGCTTGGGCGCCTTGCTTGCCAGGAGCCTGTGGCAGTAAGATAACAGCCTTTAGAAAAATAAATAAATAAATAAATAAAACAATGTTCAGGCATTTTCATCTGGAATGCCACCTACCTAACACCTTGTTACTGTAACTAGTATTAATTCCCCATGATTTCACTGTTTCTATGGGTTAATTCTCTGTTTGTGCTGAAGCCATTGTTCCTTATGACAGACTAAATCTGTAGCAAGTCTGACACTTAAGAAAGCAAACTCTTAGTGTCCAGTTTTGTAACAACTTGTTGACTAGCCTTGGGTTTGCAGGAGCCATGGAAAGAGCTGCTCAGGACCAAGGAAAGGATTTGTTAATTGAATAGCAGGGCCAAGTGAACACAATAGGGTCAGGCTTCATTTGCTGCAGAATTTCCTTCCTTCCCTACATTGCGCATCTGCTGGGAGCTGCTGGTTGCCAGCTGCCAGTTCCCACTGTCCCCCTTCTGCCAAAAAACAGCTGAGGTAGGTGGGATGTATTGGAAAACTGAGGTCTGGGAAAGAGGAAGAGATGCACCAAGCCAGAAATATCCGGGAGCAGGGAGAGGTGAATGAAAAAGTGTGTGATTTGGTGTGCACCAGAGAGGTCAAGCTCTCTTTTGGAAGGGACATCTTGGCTGAGGGTAGAGGACAGGAAACAGAAGGATTTGCAAGGAAGGATTTAGAGACAGGAGCAAATAGTATTTAGAACAATTACACTAATATTAAGTAAATTTTAAATTTGACAAATATATTAACAATATATTTGTATCCAGTGCTGCATGTCAGTCAAAGGAGTAAATTCTAGATGGCATAAAACCAATTTTTATGTTTCATTGCTACTGCTTCTTACTTGGCTGCTGGAATATTTCTACATAAGGAAACCCTAAAACAGATCCTTAAAGAGACACTTTGTCCACCAGTCTTGTGAGTAGTGAGTATGCTAAACGTATCAGCAAGATTTGCTTCATTTCTGTAAATTCTATACACAGGCAATTAAATCTACAACTTAAATGTCTTTTGAGGCTAGTAAATATTTCTGGAAGTCATTAAAATGTCTGTTCTGTATTCTTCTTAGCGTAGACTTTATCACACTACTAGAAGTGTTTGCTTTTGACTAAAGAATAAGGAGTTGTGCCCCAAAGTTTAATTTTTCTGAAAGTGGCATTGCAGTGCTTGAGAGACTTAGAGCAAAACCAACTCTTGGATTAAAATGATGGTTTCTTCCCATCAAAACATACACTGCAAATTAGCATCAGTCCAGCACAGCAAAATTTACTTAATGGAAGATTGGCTTTGTTCCATGGAGGCATATTCCCCTTCTCACTGTATTCCAAGTATCCAAAGATTTATTGAGGTTGCTTCTATTTGAATATGCCTTACTCACAGCCTGGTCTAGTCATCAAAAGTTACCCTTATGGAGGTGTGGAGTCCAATGCTGAAAAGCATATCCAATGTGTTTAACATTTAAACTCATAAGTTTTTCACTGTGAGAGGCAGATAACATCAGTACCTCTCAAACTCCTAGAAAATATGACCCACTTGTATCTTATCTTTCTGCTGCATCTCCTGAACCAGGAGACATTCAGTTCCTCCTGAGCAGGAAAGTAAGAACCAGCCAAAATGTCTGCAGCAGTTGGTTACACCTGGACCTGAGCTGCTGCTGACATCTGCACTCTACATTTTGCAGCCTTCCCTTCCCTGAATCATCTTGGAAACCCCAACGGAGGCCACAACTACAATTTGAGCAAAAATGATACACACATACTCATTAAGCAGATAATTGCAAGTCCTGTATTGGAAATTACTTGTCTGCAGAAGTATGATTGAAAATGCATGCGTATTTAGTGTTTTTTGAAGTACAGTTTGTATATCTACTTGCAGTTTCTGTAGGTGTAAGCATATCTGTGCAAGTATACAGCTACATGAATGTATGGAAATATTAAACTTACAGCATCCAGTTCATATAACAGGGCCTTTTAACTGTAAAAATCAGGCAGAAGTCATTAAAATATTCCTTAGAAGAGACTTTGTGATCAATACGTACTGCCTCCCATACAAAAATGGTTGTCTGTTGCCATGATAAGATCAAGTCAGCCATGACTTCATCTCGCCAGGTCCTGAAAACCTGCAAGGATAGGGAGCCTCATTCCACTGCTGCACTGCCCTTCTTGTGTCATTTTTCCTGAAGTCTGGTTTAAACTTTTATCCATTACCTGTGATAATTCCAGGCAAAACAATTAGGCATGAAGTAGGTCTTATAAAATCTTTTGTGCTTCAGCTTGCATAGGAATCTGTACTTTAAAAACTAGCACTACCAAACCGGGTACTAAAGCTTGCCTGAGCATGTCTTTGTATGCACAAACCAGGCGTCAGCCCTCCTACTGGCTGCTCCATAGATGAGTGAAACCATTGTGCGTGCTCTAACTGTGTATGTGCTACTCTAACCACCTGGGATTTTGAAAAAACAGATTTGGAAGTGTGAACATGCGATATCTGTTTCCTTTAAAATAATAGTTGTTCCTGGCTTCAGTTTATTGTGCCAAATGCAGCAGGAAGCAAATGTCAATAAAGGGTTTTAAACTGGATATACACACTGCTGAGGTATACAAACATTTATTAGAGGTAGTCATGGCAACTAGAACAATGTATGACATAGACTTAATATGCAAGTCTTATAAATGCAGTATTCCACTGCCCCAAAGCAGAAACCTTTGACTCTTCCAGGTTCTGAACTGGCTATTCAAAATTGTTGCCAAACTGTCCCAGTTTGGGCCTAAAATGACAACAAAGAACCAGCCACATGGCTGGTCACTCAAACCCCCCCCTCCCCACTGTGGGATGGTGAGGAAAAAGGTCCACTAGAAGCTCATGGGTCGAGACAAAGGACATGGAGGGTTCACTCACTGATTAAGGTCACAGCAAAACAGACTCAAATTGGTGAACAAAAAATATTAATAAATGTATCACTAATCAAATGTGCACAGGACACAGACAACAAAGAGCAGTACTTACATACGTTACACCCACCCCTCCCTTCTTCCCAGGCCCAAATTTCTTGGCTCCTGGTTTCTCTCCCACCTTCTCCCCAGTGGCACAGGGGGACAGAGGATGGGGTTTAGAGTCAGTTGAGTCTGTTGTTTTCTGCTGCTCCTTCCTCCTCAGGAAGGATTCCTCACAGTCCTCCCCTGCTTTCCCATGACGTCCCTCCCATGGGAGAGAGTCCTCCACGAACCACTCCAACATGAGTTCTTCCCATGAGGTCAGTAGCAAGCTGCTCCAGTGGGGGCTTCCCAAAGAGTCACAGGCTGCTTTGGTAACAGTCAGCTCCACTGGAACGGGGCCCTCCAAGGCTTCATTTCCAAGTTCACGGGTTGCAAATCCACATTTATCCTTCCTGGTGCCTCCAGGGAGTGTTTCACTGTGCTCCTCCATGAATGCAGGGGGACAGCCTGCCATCTTGCCATGGGTTGCAAGGGGAAATTCTACTCGGGCACCTTCTTCCCCTTCTTCCTCACCAACCTTGGGATCTTCACCCCGGCACTGCTTTTCACCCATCCAGCACAGCTCTTTGTCCTCTGCTTGCTCTCTCCTCAGCTCTTACATCAGTTCTTTCATGTTAATCGCAGAGGCGCATCTATTGTCTCTCTAATGGCTCCTTGGCTGGTTTTGGAGCTGAGTTAGCTTTTTTTCAGCTTCTTACAGGAGCCACCCATGAGGCCCCTCCTCCACTACCAAGAAAACAGTTAAATCCAGCTGGTGGCTGGTCACACGTGTTCCTCAGGGCTCAGTTTTGGGACCACTTCTTTTTAAGGCCTTTATCAGCAATCTTGGTGAGGAGGTAGAATGCACCCTCAGTAAGTTTGCAGCAGACATCAAGTTGGGAGGGAGGGTTGATCTGCCTGAGGGTAGGGAACCTCTACAGAGAGACTTGGACAGGCTAGATTGATGGGCCAAAGTCAGTTGTATGGAGTTCAAGAAGGCCAAGTGCCAGGTCCCCTTGGGCCTGAACAACCCTATGCAATGCTACAGGCTTGGGGAAGAGTGGCTGGAAAGCTGTCCAGCAGAAAGGAATCTGGGGGTTCTGGTTGGTAGACTGCTGAATATGAGCCAGCAGTGTGCCCAAGTGGCCAAGAAGGCCAATGACTTCATGGCCTGTATTAGAAATAGTGTGGCAAGCAGGACCAGGGAGGTGATAGTCCCTCTGTACTCAGAATTGGTGAGGCCACACCTGGAATACTGGGTCCAGTATTGAGCACTTCAGTACCAGAGGGACATTGAGGTGCTGGAGTGTGTCCAAAGAAGGGCAGCAAAACTGGTAAAGGGCTTTGAGAACAAGACTTATGAGGACCAGCTGAGGGAACTGGTGGTATTTAGTGTGAAGAAAAGGAGGCTGAGGGGACACCTCATTGCCCTCTACAGCCACCTGAAAGGACGTTGTAAAGGTAGGCACTGGTCTCATCTCACAAGTAACTGATGATAGAACAAGAGGAAATGGCCTCAAGCTGTGCCAGGGGAGGCTTAGACTAGACATTAGAAAGAACTTTTTCACTTAAAGAGTTTTCAGACATTGGAACAGGCTGCCTAGGGAGGTGGTTGAATGACCATCCCTGGATGTGTTTAAAAGTCATCTAGATGTGGCACTTGGGGATACAGCTTAGTGCTGGACTTGGTAGAGTAGGGTTAATGGTTGGACTTCATGATCTTGAAGGTCTTTTCCAACCCAAGTGATTCTGTGATTCTGTAATTCTGTGATACAAATTTCACAATTAACTGACATCAACACTTGCTGTGAAAACTGCCTGCAGATGCAGAGCTGGGTGTTTGTCCCCAGACTTCCACCAGAGAACTGTACAAATATTTCAGTGTAAAATAATCTGTCTTGTGTGAGAAATAAGTGCACAATCTTAGTAAAAGGTCTTTAATTAAGTGTCTCTTCTGTGACCAGCAGAACCTGCTCTGCTTAACATGACAATCTGCTGTCATCTCCTTTTGCCTGTGGTCATCGCTAGGAGAATGAAAACCTCAAAATCAGTCAAAGCAAGTGAAAAGGTAAAAGCACTTTCTAGAATGTCTTAAATAATTTCCCCCTTAGGAACATGAAAAACCCTCTGGTTCCTTGCTGAATTTTATTTTGTTCAGTATCGCATATGAATGCTGACTTATTACTAGGTGCTTAAGAAATGGACAGATTTGTCATTAAACATAGAAAAAACAAGAACAGAAGAATATTATCTTAGAGAAAAAGCCTCTCCATCCCAATTAGACTAATTTATTTTCGCAGTATCTTATGCAGGTACCAGAAATAGAGGCCACTTTTACATCTCTCAAGCTGCCCTTTTAATTTCTCAGCTCTGAAATTAAACCAAGTATGTGTGATGTGTTGGTGTGAATATGCATGACAGGACATAACCTTGCAACTCCCTTTGTCTTTCTTTATAGCCAAACACTGAATTATGCACAGCTTCTAATGTTCAGATGATTCAGATGTTCAAATCCTTATTAGTTTCACTGTCTCACCCTGCTTTTAGAAAGAAAGATTGGCAGAGCAGGTATAGTTGCACTCTGCACATCTCCAAGATGATTCACAAGTCTGGTGTTTCTGTGATTGCTGTTGCTGGGTGACCCAAGGGAGGAGCTGAAGTATTAAAGAAAATTGTATTGAAGTTGAAATTGAGGAAACAGGTTGGTGGAAAACCCTCAAGGATAAGACTGGGAAAAGGGGACAGTGGTTACACACAGAGAAGGGACATGATGGATAGAAGAGTTATACAAGGAGAACAGAGGTCTGATAGGCCAGTCCTGGCTTTGTTCTAGTGGCACTGAACAGTGACTGTGTTTTTCCTTGTGACAGTCTCTATTGTAACTCTAAGTTCTGTGCTTGCAAAGGGCTTTTTTGGGGAGGATTTTTCTGGGGGGAAAGGGTACGTAGCAATTGTGTGTTTATTCTGAGTCCCTGGTGTAATAAATAGTACACAGACATCTGATGTCTCTCCACTATAGCCCTGTCTTCTGAGACCAAAGGGCCACCAAAGCATGCATTTTCAAGTAGTGCCTGCAAAATAAAAGTATTTTCTGCTATGAATCTACAATGCAGGAATTAACTGTCCCCAAGGGAGCTCCTCTGGCATGAACATTACTCAGCAAGTTGGTCAGCATGATGCTCACCAACCAACTCCTGCGATGCTTCAAAATACACTGTCTTTCACAGAACGACTTTATTTCCCTCAGGTCCCTTGTTGTAACTCTACTGTGACACCCTAAGCCACACTGGGAACTTCCTAGCCCCAGGAAAGGGAGGCACACACTTTAAGAGTAAATCTTAAAGCCACTTTGTCAGTTTTTTACTTTGGTCCACAGGAAAAACAAGGATAAATATTGAATGCTTGTGAAAGTACAAAACTGGAAAGTAAGATTTAGATCCAGGAAAAAGAGCACAGAAAGTTTCCTAATTATTACTTAAAGAAGCTGAATTGCGACATTTTTAATAGTAACTATTGTGAATGGGAGCTTGAACAACTTGGAGAATGATGTTATCAATTATTACTCCTGGGCTCCTATAAATGAGTGATAAATACAGAATTGTATAACAGCTTAATTAGGGCAAGAAGTGCCCAGTCTCTTGCAAGATGAAGGTAAGATGTAAGCAGGCAAGTCAGTGGTTAGTAACACTGTGTGTATTTGCACCAAAGCTTATGGGTGTTAGATCTATTGTTAAAAAGTGGCAAATATTTTGTGTTAAAAATAAATCATTTCAAATTAAAAGGAAGTTTTGGTGACACAGTATGCTTGAAGCGATGTGTTTACTTTGAACGTTTGAGAAGATGTGTGTGGCTCAGGCCTACCTGGTGATAGAGACAAGTGTACATGCCATCCTGTAAATGCTGTCACTATCTACCTATGCTCAGATAGATACTTCTAGATCAGTTATAAAGATAGACATATTTATATATCTGGACAGATACATAGGTAAGTGAACATATTTATAAAACTAAAGGATTACAACAGCTGTGTTATTCAAAGATATTGCAGGTCTAAATGGGAAATCATCATTGAAACAAGGGAAATGCAGTAGATGTCATCTCTTGAAGCATGTTACAGGAGTATACCTTCTTCTAGTCTACACCTAAAAAATCCAGTCCTTTAAACAGCCAATTTCTTCTAGACCCAGATAATGCCAAATGACATCTTTATTATTCATTGCAACTCTTGTCCAGTCAGCAGCTGCAGCCATAGAGATTGTATATGTTTACCAGTATCATAGTGAGTATAACAGGCAAAATTGTTTGCACATTTCTCATTCTGCCAAAAGCCTGTTGTCTTTGACTTTTCGCTTTGAACAATCATTCTTCACAAGCCAAGCATAAAGAACTCAGGCTATGATTTCACTCACCTTCATTTTACATCATTTGTGCTGTACAATGGAGAAGCAGACAGGATGGCTCTATGCAGTCTGTTAAATCGTTCAGGATTTCACTCCATGTCATTCAGATTACCTAAAGAAAATTTGTATATTTTTGGGGGGCACTAGCTTTATATAAAATAAAATAATGGTCCTGAAGGGAAGATGTATTTATAACCAGGAAACAGCAGTGGCCTGTGCATATGTGATTCATTCTGTGCACATTTCATTCATATATCTGCTTGGACAATACGTGCATAAAAATGTAGCATAATTCAAATATATCAGAATCTGCTCAGTCATTTTTAATGATGCAGGATAAAACTGCGTATATATATACACACACATGTATATATAAAAAACAATATAAGAGATTTTATGCTGAGTTTTCTTTTTTGTTAAGCTAGGAAGAAATGAAAAATTGGCAATAATTTTTTAGAAACTGCAAGGATTTTCTGTATGTTTAGCCTGATTTGGAAGCAATAAAGAGATATTCCTAATTTCTTGCACTACTTTGATTCTATGACAACCTGAGTAAATCCTCCCAACCTTGCCAGTAGATGCAAAACAAAGAACCATATTCAGTGGTTACCCTCTGACTGGTTGAGTGTAGGAAGATGTTAAATAAAACCCCAGATTGCCACCCTGCTGTCAGGAGGTCAAGTGATCTGGGTTAACGCTTAAAGTTACAGGGCAAAAGCCCTTGGATTTTGTGACTTTGGTCTTCACAGGGCTGTCTGCAGCAGCCTTGGCAAGACCACCCCTATACCCACTTTCTTCTTCAGGTACCTGGACCATCCAGCCTTGGAGATACAGCACCAGCTCTGCCATGACTGCACCTTCCTGAGAGCACAGCTGTTTTCATGTTTTAAAAGAACCTTTTGGGGGTCTAGAGGTGAAAAAGAACCTGAAGACAGGTTTGGACTGTGCAAGCACAGGAGAGACCTGTATCACAGCATCCTACTTCCTATGTGAGAGTCTGTAGGATGAGGGATCTTTGTCTCATGCTCCTGTAGAGAGGTGGAATTTTTTTTTCCCCAGCTCTTTAAATGAGAGCTGTAGGAGAAAGATGTGGTCTCCGGAACCCAAAGGGATGGAGGTGCTTCCTGTTAGCTCTGAAGTAGGAATTCAGTGTCTGAAAAGGGACTGAGTTGAGACACTTTTATGTGCAATTTCTAATTGATTGTATTTACGTCACTGCCTAATCAGAGCTGGGTTTCATCTTAATGAATGTCAGCTGCTTAGGAGAGGTAAATGCCTAACTCTGGGGAAATACCCAACTTAATGTGCCTTGGCACTTTATGAGTTACGTCCTCTAGATATTTAGCTAAGACTGCCTGCAAATATTGTATAAATAAATATATAAAATATCTAGTTTCGGTCCTCCCTGCTCCATTTATTTTGTTTACTTATAAATGTGCATGAAGCTTCACGTGCAGGATGTTCTAAAAAAAAAAATAAATTACTGAATTCTTTTTATCTGAATTAGAAAAATCTTTTTAATTGTAGTGGGGATTCTTAGAGTTACATTGATATGTCTGTGGAACAAAAATTATACATATGACTTTTATAACCATTTACAAGGACACATGGAGTTCACACTTCACTATTTTAAACCAAGTGTTCAGACGTGGCCTTAGTCCAGTGCCTTTCCTGATGTCTCTTTGCAAGTTAAGTGCTGAAAATGTCTGCTGAAATCAGTTTGCCTTTTTTAGGGGAAACCTTTGCAAGCAACGTGAACAAGGGCATAATCAGGTCCCAGACATCAACAGAACAGCTAACCCTCAAAATACTGTGCTGATCCCTTTACCTCAGAAAGGCATTTGCTCTTTGCCAGCAAAAAGTTGGAATTTGTCAAGTAAACCGTTCATTATCCTTGTTCCAACCAAGCAAGTGTGTGACAGATACAGCAAAGCTACAAGCACAAGGGGAGCACAATGCAAAAACCATTAGATAATAATTCTTATTGTTACAAGAATAATGTAGTTGTTATGAGTGCTACAGACCATTAATCTTAGTAGCAAAGCACTAAAAGCTGAAATACATCTTTGTTTTCCGTTCCTAAGGCACTGAAAGAAATGAACTTGGAGATCTACAGACCCTACATGTCACATTTTCATTTCCTCTGTCTCCTTTAGAGATAACAATGAACCCCTGAAGGCTGTGCCTCTTGTCTAGTTCAGGTTAATGACTTGTGCTTGATGACATTAAACCTGCTTCTGCCACTGTTTTGTCTGCTTTGATGGGTGACTGACAGTCCACCAGAGCATGTGGGAAAAGAAAAACTCACTGCAGCCTGCCTCACCCATAAATCTCAAAGTTGAACTCTGGCAGCTGGATACCAGGGTGTAAAATTGCAGCTGTGCTGCCTGACATTGGTGTTCCCTTCTGCACCACAGTCAAGGCGGAAGTGGGACTGAGACTGCAGGAACCTCCACAGGCAGCCAGGACAAGGTGCTTGGGGTTGGAAAGGCAGCTGTGGGAACAGAGTGGGACCAGAAGCTCAGCACCTACTGCAGAGGAGCAAATGGGGTGGTTATTTGCC
Source organism: Chaetura pelagica (assembly GCF_000747805.2). Lineage (NCBI taxonomy): Eukaryota > Metazoa > Chordata > Aves > Apodiformes > Apodidae > Chaetura > Chaetura pelagica. The sequence continues at coordinate 4,202,855 of NW_009952366.1, read as the reverse complement.
CTTGCCCTGGCTTCAGTCTCTTTCAGGGAATGTGACAATTTAACTTTATTCTTCCAGTCATGTGATGTTTACTCTTCATGAGAACAGAGCATGCAGGGGTCTCTGTAACCTCAACAGAATTCTTCCAAGAACTGTTGAAAGTGTATTCTCCCAGCTCCTCTTTTTCCTAGGATGAGGTTCAAAAAAGAGCAATCATTCATACATTTCTTTGTTGGATATAATTTTCTTACATCTCAATCCTGAAAGATTAGCATGTCACAGGCAGCTCTGTTACCTAGCAACGAGGGTAAAGCCAAGAAAAAGGCCTAAATATCAATTCCTTACAAGTAATATACACACTAATACAGTAAGCTTTAAACTCTTAGGGAGTCTTGCTTTTATTACTAATGAAACTATCACACCTTTTCCTAACATAATAAAGAAATTGTTCTCTTAATGAATTCTGCCGCTATTGATCCATGTCTATTTTTGAAGCAGCTCTTGTGCTCTTCAAATGTTTTGTTGGCACAGCTTTACACTGTAAATCTTTCATGTTAGCCACTGAACATCAAAATTACTTCAGTGACATCTGGAGTGATGAAAGTAAACAAGATAATTCCTTATCTGGAGGCGCCTGTAAGAAAACCTCATCTCTGAACAATTCCAGATATTGTGGTGACTTGCAAACCTGATCTATACCTCATATTTTTCCTTCGACCTTCTCCCTTTGTAAAAGGCAAGGCTGCTCTAAGAATCTGCAGATTAGAGGTGGTACCACAGATCCTTCTCACTGTGTTCTTTCATGAGCTATTCAGTGCAGTTAACAAAGTTTCTATTCTAGTTGCTCCAAGAGTCATTACATATGGGAAAAGACTGCTCATTAAGAGGGTGATAGGAGCCAAGTGCCTATCAGAGTCCAGAAAAAATGCAGTCCCTTGGGGACTGCAGAAGCACCAGCAGAACTTGTAGCAGGCTTCACAGTAATCTTTCAGGGGGGTGATAATGGCTCTAAATTCCTGTTCCCACAGACAAATACGATTCAGCTACCTTTCAGGCAGAGCTTGTGAGTACCAGTTTTACACTGATGCAATTAAAAGCAGAGTTTGACACCAAAACTCTTCTGTACCTCACAGAATCAAAAAATCAATTAGGTTGGAAAAGATCCTAAAGATCATGGAGTCCAACCTTAAAACTAACACTACCAAATCCACCACTAAGCCATGTCACTAAGCGCTACATCTACACATCTTTTAAATCCCTCTAGGGATGGTGACTCAACCACTTCCTTCAGCAGCCTGTTCCAGTGCTTGATAACCCTTTTGATGAACATTTTTTTCTTAATATCTAGTCTAAACCTCCCCCTGGTGCAACTTGAGGCCTTTCCCTCTTGTCCTGTCATTTATAAACATGAAGTAAGTCTTGAGTGTACCTCTGATATAGACAGGTGTGCCACCACTCATTTTGTATGGCTCGCTCGCTCTTAGTTTTCGCTTGGTATGTTGGCTAACAGTCTTGCTTTGTTTGATTGGATTAGTCCACTGGTCTTGTGGAGCACTTATTCAACTTCCAGGTCAAGACTAAGACGTGACACCACCATTCAGAGTCTCAATTGTGAGGACTTAGTTCTTGCATTTACAGAACAATTGTGCAGAGGAGATTTCTGTAGGTAGCCGCTGATGTGTCTGTACAAAAAATAGTTTTCCTGTCCCCACATCACCCTCAAATCAAGGGACATAGCAGGAAT